>NC_092088.1:78156506-78379006 GCF_045679555.1 Salvelinus alpinus
ATAGGTAAGGGCTGTATAGGTAAGGGCTGTATAGGTAAGGGCTGTATAGGTAAGGGCTGTATAGGTAAGGGCTGTATAGGTAGGGGCTGTATAGGTAAGGGCTGTATAGGTAAGGGCTGTATAGGTAAGGGCTGTATAGGTAAGGGCTGTATAGGTAAGGGCTGTATAGGTAAGGGCTGTATAGGTAAGGGCTGTATAGGTAGGGGCTGAAAGTCAAATTATTTTCTCACTGTTGGGATGATAAAGGCAACAGGAAGTAGACATCTTACCTTTGCAGTTCTTTAGTTGGTCTCCTAGTTTGTCATTGGCTGACAGGCATTCTGTCTCCAGGTAGGGAACGAACACAAATTCCTCCAGGGTGGGAGGGCTCTGTTGCTGCTGACGACGCGGCGCTACCGTGGCGTGCAGGCCGCAGATCTGGACTCCACCCGCCACAATGTTGTCAAGGCAACGGCTGACGTGGACGTCCACCGCTGGATGATGGAGAGGGAACAGTCAGAGGAAATAATAAACAGACTTAATATTGAGTCGAGTGTGTGTGTGTTTTTACACACCTTTCTTCCCCTCTGCATAGTCAGTGACCCTCTCCTGGTGGATGTTGGGGTCCACACACACAGAGCGGATCCGCGTGGGCAGGCGAAGGCTGCGTCCTGATAGGCCAACCACGATCATCTGCAGCATGGTGTCCAGGAAGGTCACCCAGTTACCGGTCCACTGCAGCTTCCCACTGTCACCTACATCCAATCACAGACAGGTATAGAGCAAGATCAGAGGGAATCATCCAATGACTGAGGAAAACAACTTCTAGTACTTACTACAACAAACGACCCATCTTAGTAGCCACCCAGTAGGAAGTAAGCCTTCATGAAGAGGTTCACAAAGTGTAAACTTTTCCTCTGACAGACACACACCTGCGTTGTTGGACTCCAGGATGCCCTGGAAGGTCTTGCCGTAGTCGTAACCGCGGAGACGGAGTTCCTTGTAGATGTCATGGGCCGTCAGGCGCAGTTTGGGGTCATTGTCGTCCCCGGCGACAGGCTTACCGATCTGAGAGCGAAATGAGTCCAGAGCAGAGTCCTCCAGAATGCTCACCTTGCCTGCACAGACAGCGAGGAGCATGGGATAAGGTGAGAGACTGTGTGGAGGACCATGGAGAAGGCGTGTATGTAGAGTTCATAGTGACTCTGTGTATACACTAGTTATTACCATGTAACAGAGAATGTAGAAACCATCCTGATTTACATATCAAACATTTATCTTGGATGCTTATAGGAGAGTATACATACCGCTGACAGCCAGGTTGCCGTTCTCAGAGACCTCAAACCGACTGGTGGCGGGCATGAGACGCACCTCCAACTGGACTGAACCTGACAAAGAGAAGACAGAGTAAGAGAGATGAGAGAGAGAGAGAGAGCGCGGGGGGGAGAGAGAGAGAGAGAGAGAGCGCGGGGGGGAGAGAGAGAGAGAGAGAGAGAGCGCGGGGGGCAGAGAGAGAGAGAGAGAGCGCGGGGGGCAGAGAGAGAGAGAGAGAGAGACGCGGGGGGCAGAGAGAGAGAGAGCGCGGGGGGAGAGAGAGAGAGAGCGCGGGGGGAGAGAGAGAGAGAGCGTGGGGGGGAGAGAGAGAGAGAGAGCGCGGGGGGGAGAGAGAGAGAGAGAGAGCGCGGGGGGCAGAGAGAGAGAGAGAGAGAGCGGGGGGGAGAGAGAGAGAGCGCGGGGGGGAGAGAGAGAGAGAGAGCGCGGGGGGGAGAGAGAGAGAGAGAGAGCGCGGGGGGCAGAGAGAGAGAGAGAGAGCGCGGGGGGCAGAGAGAGAGAGAGAGAGAGAGCGGGGGGCAGAGAGAGAGAGAGAGAGCGGGGGGCAGAGAGAGAGAGAGAGAGCGTGGGGAGAGAGAGAGAGAGAGAGCGGGGGGGAGAGAGAGAGAGAGAGAGAGCGCGGGGGGGAGAGAGAGAGAGCGTGGGGGGAGAGAGAGAGAGCGTGGGGGGGAGAGAGAGAGCGTGGGGGGGAGAGAGAGAGAGCGTGGGGGGGAGAGAGAGAGAGCGTGGGGGGAGAGAGAGAGAGCGTGGGGGGAGAGAGAGAGAGCGTGGGGGGAGAGAGAGAGAGCGTGGGGGGAGAGAGAGAGAGCGTGGGGGGAGAGAGAGAGAGCGTGGGGGGAGAGAGAGCGTGGGGGAGAGAGAGAGCGTGGGGGGAGAGAGAGAGAGCGTGGGGGGAGAGAGAGAGCGTGGGGGGAGAGAGAGAGAGCGCGGGGGGAGAGAGAGAGAGCGCGGGGGGAGAGAGAGAGAGCGCGGGGGGAGAGAGAGAGAGCGCGGGGGGAGAGAGAGAGAGCGCGGGGGGAGAGAGAGAGCGCGGGGGGAGAGAGAGAGCGCGGGGGGAGAGAGAGAGCGCGGGGGAGAGAGAGAGCGCGTGGGGGGAGAGAGAGAGCGCGTGGGGGGAGAGAGAGCGCGTGGGGGGGAGAGAGAGAGAGCGTGGGGGGGAGAGAGAGAGAGCATAGGGGGAGAGAGAGAGCATGGGGGAGAGAGAGAGAGAGCATGGGGGAGAGAGAGAGAGCGCGGGGGGAGAGAGAGAGAGCGTGGGGGGAGAGAGAGAGCGCGTGGGGGGGAGAGAGAGAGAGCGTGGGGGGGAGAGAGAGAGAGCATAGGGGGAGAGAGAGAGCATGGGGGAGAGAGAGAGAGAGCATGGGGGAGAGAGAGAGAGAGCATGGGGGAGAGAGAGGGAGCGGGGGAGCGCACATTGAAGGTCAGAAACGAACCACAGCAAAAGATTGACAACCCAAACAGACAACCAGTGATTGAACTCCTCCCCTGCCTTCATCCATCCCTTCTCCATCCCTCTCTCACCAGTCTTGGGTAAGATGGTGGCCCTGTGGATGGTGACGTCCTCGAAGGTGACAGGAGTGGTTTCCATGACAACTCCCAGGCTCCTTACCAGGGTCCTCCAGGCTAGCACCAGATAACCCGTGGCCGGGTACAAGACACGCCCATCGATGCAGTGGCCAATCATATAGTAGTCTGGGGACTCTGGGTTCATGTCTAGGGGGAGAGGAGATCAACTCTGTTATTGTCTGATAGAGTGTGTGTGTGTGTGTGTGTGTGTACGTACAAGTTTGTAAGTGTGTATTCTGTGTCGGTGTATGCATGTCTCTCACCAATGTTATAGATGGTAGCTGAGGTGGATCCTCCAGAACCAGCAGGGAAGTCCTCAGCCTTGGGTACGTCCCAGGTCTGGGTGTGGTCCCACTGCACCAGGGGGGAGATCAGAGGGGTGCCCGCGGGCACCGGGTACTCCACGGGCGGGTACAGCTGCTTACTGTCCACGTTGATCCTGGACACAAAGGAGAGATGCTTGGTATTTAGATATCTGACCCAAGTATAGCTTTCTAGGACTCAAAACTAAACATTTTACATGCATGTTTTGGCTTGTACTATGGACCATCAGAGTTTATGAGAGTAAAATGATGTCAAAGCAAGGTCAGAAGGCCATCTTGCAGTATTGGGACATAGCTGGTGTCTTTATTAAAACAAGAACACCAGATAGCTGAATTAGGTTGACAATAGAATAGCATCAGTTGCATAATGATGACATCAGAGGCATGGCATGTCAGCAGCAGGTACGGACCCGTTCATGTAGACCTTGCCGATGTGAGAGAGGAAGAACTCCAGGTTGTTGGCATGGCCTCTCCTCATCAAGGGCAGGATGGAACATGTGGGCTTCAGGCTGCGCTTCAGGATCGCCTGCAGGGGGAGACAGAGCACGGTTTCACACAGAGTAATGACCACAAAAGCTAGAGTTGAAGTCAGAAGTTTACATACACCTTAGCCAAATACATTTAAAAACTCAGTTTTTCACAATTCCAGACATTTAATCCTAGTAAAAAAATCCCTGTCTTAGGTCAGTTAGGATCACCACTTTATTTTAAGAATGTGAAATGTCAGAATAATAGTATAAATAATGATTTATTTCAGCTTTTATTTCTTTCATCACATTCCCAGTGGGTCAGAAGTTTACATACACTCAATTAGTATTTGGTACCATTGCCTTTAAATTGTTGAACTTGGGTCAAACGTTTTGGGTAGCCTTCCACAAGCTTCCCACAATAAATTCCTCCTGACAGAGCTGGTGTAACTGAGTCAGGTTCGTAGGCCTCCTTGCTCACACACACTTTTTCAGTTCTGCCCACAAATTTTCTATAGGATTGAAGTCAGGTCTTTGTGATGGCCACTCCAATACCTGGACTTTGTTGTCCTTAAGCCATTTTGCAACAGCTTTGGAAGTATGCTTGGGGTCATTGTCCATTTGGAAGACCCATTTGTGACCAAGCTTTAACTTCCTGACTGATGTCTTGAGATGTTGCTTCAATATATGTGCCATCTATTTTGTGAAGTGCACCAGTCCCTCCTGCAGCAAAGCAATCCCACAACATGATGCTGCCACCCCCGTGCTTCACGGTTGGGATGGTGTTCTTCGGCTTGTAAGCATCCTCCTTTTTCCTCCAAACATAACGATGGTCATTATGGCCAAACAGTTCTATTTTTGTTTCATCAGACCAGAGGATATTTCTCAAAAAAGTACAATCTTTGTCCCCATGTGCAGTTGCAAAACGTAGTCTGGCTTTTTTATGGCGGTTTTGGAGCAGTGGCCTCTTCCTTGCTGAGCGGCCTTTCAGGTTATGTCGGTATAGGACTCATTCTACTGTGGATATAGATACTTTTGTACCTGTTTCCTCCAGCATCTTCACAAGGTCCTTTGCTGTTGTTCTGGGATTGATTTGCACTTTTCACACCAAAGTACGTCCATCTCTAGGAGACAGAACGCGTCTCCTTCCTGAGCGGTATGACGGCTGCGTGGTCCCATGGTGTTTATACTTGCATATTATTGTTTGTACAGATGAACGTGGTAGATTTTCCCATGATGTCAAGCAAAGAGGCACTGAGTTTGAAGGTAGGCCTTGAAATACATCCACAAGTACACCTCCAATTGACTCAAATGATGTCAATTAGCCTAGCAGAAGCTTCTAAAGCCATGACATCATTTTCTGGAATTTTCCAAGCTGTTTAAAGGCACAGTCAACTTAGTGTATGTAAACTTCTGACCCACTGGAATTGTGATACAGTGAATTATAAGTGAAATAATCTGTCTGTAAACAATTGTTGGAAAAATTACTTGTCATGCACAAAGTAGATGTCATAACAGACTTGCCAAAACTATAGTTTGTTAACAAGAAAGTTGTGGAGTGGTTGAAAAACAAGTTTTAATGACTCCAACCTAAATGTATGTAGACTTCCGACTTCAACTGTAAGTATGTGCATCCATTTTTGTCAGGTGTGTGTGTGTGTGTGTTTCTGAGAGGAGAAAATGGTCATATTGTGACACTGTGTATTCGCAGCAGTAGTGAATGAGTGGAGCCATCTCCTCCTGTGTGTGTCTATATAGCGTGTACACAAACCTGCAGCAGAGCGTGTGGTGCTGTCTATATAGCGTGTACACAAACCTGCAGCAGAGAGTGTGGTGCTGTCTATATAGCGTGTACACAAACCTGCAGCAGAGCGTGTGGTGCTGTCTATATAGTGTGTAGGCTAACCTGCAGCAGAGCGTGTAGTGCTGTCTATATAGTGTGTAGTCTAACCAGCAGCAGAGCGTGTGGTGCTGTCTATATAGTGTGTAGTCTAACCTGCAGCAGAGCGTGTGGTGCTGTCTATATAGCGTGTAGTCTAACCTGCAGCAGAGCGTGTGGTGCTGTCTATATAGCGTATACACAAACCTGCAGCAGAGCGTGTGGTGCTGTCTATATAGTGTGTAGTCTAACCTGCAGCAGAGCGTATGGTGCTGTCTATATAGTATGTAGTCTAACCTGCAGCAGAGCGTGTGGTGCTGTCTATATAGTGTGTAGTCTAACCTGCAGCAGAGCGTGTGGTGCTGTCTATATAGTGTGTAGTCTAACCTGCAGCAGAGCGTGTGGTGCTGTCTATATAGTGTGTAGGCTAACCTGCAGCAGAGCGTGTGGTGCTGTCTATATAGTGTGTAGTCTAACCTGCAGCAGAGCGTGTGGTGCTGTCTATATAGTGTGTAGCCTAACCTGCAGCAGAGCGTGTAGTGCTGTCTATATAGTGTGTAGTCTAACCTGCAGCAGAGCGTGTGGTGCTGTCTATATAGTGTGTAGTCTAACCTGCAGCAGAGCGTGTGGTGCTGTCTATATAGTGTGTAGTCTAACCTGCAGCAGAGCGTATGGTGCTGTCTATATAGTGTGTAGTCTAACCTGCAGCAGAGCGTGTGGTGCTGTCTATATAGTGTGTAGTCTAACCTGCAGCAGAGCGTGTGGTGCTGTCTATATAGTGTGTAGTCTAACCTGCAGCAGAGCGTGTAGTACTGTCTATATAGTGTGTAGTCTAACCTGCAGCAGAGCGTGTAGTGCTGTCTATGTAGTGTGTAGGCTAACCTGCAGCAGAGCGTGTAGTGCTGTCTATATAGTGTGTAGTCTAACCTGCAGCAGAGCGTGTGGTGCTGTCTATATAGTGTGTAGTCTAACCTGCAGCAGAGCGTGTGGTGCTGTCTATATAGTGTGTAGTCTAACCTGCAGCAGAGCGTGTGGTGCTGTCTATATAGTGTGTAGTCTAACCTGCAGTAGAGCGTGTGGTGCTGTCTATATAGTGTGTAGTCTAACCTGCAGCAGAGCGTGTGGTGCTGTCTATATAGCGTGTAGTCTAACCTGCAGCAGAGCGTGTGGTGCTGTCTATATAGCGTGTACACAAACCTGCAGCAGAGCGTGTGGTGCTGTCTATATAGTGTGTAGTCTAACCTGCAGCAGAGCGTATGGTGCTGTCTATATAGTGTGTAGTCTAACCTGCAGCAGAGCGTGTGGTGCTGTCTATATAGTGTGTAGTCTAACCTGCAGCAGAGCGTATGGTGCTGTCTATATAGTGTGTAGTCTAACCTGCAGCAGAGCGTGTGGTGCTGTCTATATAGTGTGTAGGCTAACCTGCAGCAGAGCGTGTGGTGCTGTCTATATAGTGTGTAGTCTAACCTGCAGCAGAGCGTGTGGTGCTGTCTATATAGTGTGTAGGCTAACCTGCAGCAGAGCGTGTGGTGCTGTCTATAGTGTGTAGTCTAACCTGCAGCAGAGCGTGTGGTGATGTCTATATAGTGTGTAGCCTAACCTGCAGCAGAGCGTGTAGTGCTGTCTATATAGTGTGTAGTCTAACCTGCAGCAGAGCGTGTGGTGCTGTCTATATAGTGTGTAGTCTAACCTGCAGCAGAGCGTGTGGTGCTGTCTATATAGTGTGTAGTCTAACCTGCAGCAGAGCGTATGGTGCTGTCTATATAGTGTGTAGTCTAACCTGCAGCAGAGCGTGTGGTGCTGTCTATATAGTGTGTAGTCTAACCTGCAGCAGAGCGTGTGGTGCTGTCTATATAGTGTGTAGTCTAACCTGCAGCAGAGCGTGTGGTGCTGTCTATATAGTGTGTAGTCTAACCTGCAGCAGAGCGTGTGGTGCTGTCTATATAGTGTGTAGTCTAACCTGCAGCAGAGCGTGTGGTGCTGTCTATATAGTGTGTAGTCTAACCTGCAGCAGAGCGTGTGGTGCTGTCTATATAGTGTGTAGTCTAACCTGCAGCAGAGCGTGTAGTACTGTCTATATAGTGTGTAGTCTAACCTGCAGCAGAGCGTGTAGTGCTGTCTATGTAGTGTGTAGGCTAACCTGCAGCAGAGCGTGTAGTGCTGTCTATATAGTGTGTAGTCTAACCTGCAGCAGAGCGTGTGGTGCTGTCTATATAGTGTGTAGTCTAACCTGCAGCAGAGCGTGTGGTGCTGTCTATATAGTGTGTAGTCTAACCTGCAGCAGAGCGTGTGGTGCTGTCTATATAGTGTGTAGGCTAACCTGCAGCAGAGCGTGTGGTGCTGTCTATATAGTGTGTAGTCTAACCTGCAGTAGAGCGTGTGGTGCTGTCTATATAGTGTGTAGTCTAACCTGCAGCAGAGCGTGTGGTGCTGTCTATATAGTGTGTAGTCTAACCTGCAGCAGAGCGTGTGGTGCTGTCTATATAGCGTGTACACAAACCTGCAGCAGAGCGTGTGGTGCTGTCTATATAGTGTGTAGTCTAACCTGCAGCAGAGCGTATGGTGCTGTCTATATAGTGTGTAGTCTAACCTGCAGCAGAGCGTGTGGTGCTGTCTATATAGTGTGTAGTCTAACCTGCAGCAGAGCGTGTGGTGCTGTCTATATAGTGTGTAGTCTAACCTGCAGCAGAGCGTGTGGTGCTGTCTATATAGTGTGTAGGCTAACCTGCAGCAGAGCGTGTGGTGCTGTCTATATAGTGTGTAGTCTAACCTGCAGCAGAGCATGTGGTGCTGTCTATATAGTGTGTAGCCTAACCTGCAGCAGAGCGTGTAGTGCTGTCTATATAGTGTGTAGTCTAACCTGCAGCAGAGCGTGTGGTGCTGTCTATATAGTGTGTAGTCTAACCTGCAGCAGAGCGTGTGGTGCTGTCTATATAGTGTGTAGTCTAACCTGCAGCAGAGCGTATGGTGCTGTCTATATAGTGTGTAGTCTAACCTGCAGCAGAGCGTGTGGTGCTGTCTATATAGTGTGTAGTCTAACCTGCAGCAGAGCGTGTGGTGCTGTCTATATAGTGTGTAGTCTAACCTGCAGCAGAGCGTGTGGTGCTGTCTATATAGTGTGTAGTCTAACCTGCAGCAGAGCGTGTGGTGCTGTCTATATAGTGTGTAGTCTAACCTGCAGCAGAGCGTGTGGTGCTGTCTATATAGTGTGTAGTCTAACCTGCAGCAGAGCGTGTGGTGCTGTCTATATAGTGTGTAGTCTAACCTGCAGCAGAGCGTGTAGTGCTGTCTATATAGTGTGTAGTCTAACCTGCAGCAGAGCGTGTAGTGCTGTCTATGTAGTGTGTAGGCTAACCTGCAGCAGAGCGTGTAGTGCTGTCTATATAGTGTGTAGTCTAACCTGCAGCAGAGCGTGTGGTGCTGTCTATATAGTGTGTAGTCTAACCTGCAGCAGAGCGTGTGGTGCTGTCTATATAGTGTGTAGTCTAACCTGCAGCAGAGCGTGTGGTGCTGTCTATATAGTGTGTAGGCTAACCTGCAGCAGAGCGTGTGATGCTGTCTATATAGTGTGTAGTCTAACCTGCAGTAGAGCGTGTGGTGCTGTCTATATAGTGTGTAGTCTAACCTGCAGCAGAGAGTGTGGTGCTGTCTATATAGTGTGTAGTCTAAACTGCAGCAGAGCGTGTGGTGCTGTCTATATAGTGTGTAGGCTAACCTGCAGTAGAGCGTGTGGTGCTGTCTATATAGTGTGTAGTCTAACCTGCAGCAGAGCGTGTGGTGCTGTCTATATAGTGTGTAGTCTAACCTGCAGCAGAGCGTGTGGTGCTGTCTATATAGTGTGTAGTCTAACCTGCAGCAGAGCGTGTAGTGCTGTCTATATAGTGTGTAGTCTAACCTGCAGCAGAGCGTGTGGTGCTGTCTATATAGTGTGTAGTCTAACCAGCAGCAGAGCGTGTGGTGCTGTCTATATAGTGTGTAGTCTAACCTGCAGCAGAGCGTGTGGTGCTGTCTATATAGTGTGTAGTCTAACCTGCAGCAGAGCGTGTGGTGCTGTCTATATAGCGTATACACAAACCTGCAGCAGAGCGTGTGGTGCTGTCTATATAGTGTGTAGTCTAACCTGCAGCAGAGCGTATGGTGCTGTCTATATAGTGTGTAGTCTAACCTGCAGCAGAGCGTGTGGTGCTGTCTATATAGTGTGTAGTCTAACCTGCAGCAGAGCGTGTGGTGCTGTCTATATAGTGTGTAGTCTAACCTGCAGCAGAGCGTGTGGTGCTGTCTATATAGTGTGTAGGCTAACCTGCAGCAGAGCGTGTGGTGCTGTCTATATAGTGTGTAGTCTAACCTGCAGCAGAGCGTGTGGTGCTGTCTATATAGTGTGTAGCCTAACCTGCAGCAGAGCGTGTAGTGCTGTCTATATAGTGTGTAGTCTAACCTGCAGCAGAGCGTGTGGTCCTGTCTATATAGTGTGTAGTCTAACCTGCAGCAGAGCGTGTGGTGCTGTCTATATAGTGTGTAGTCTAACCTGCAGCAGAGCGTATGGTGCTGTCTATATAGTGTGTAGTCTAACCTGCAGCAGAGCGTGTGGTGCTGTCTATATAGTGTGTAGTCTAACCTGCAGCAGAGCGTGTGGTGCTGTCTATATAGTGTGTAGTCTAACCTGCAGCAGAGCGTGTGGTGCTGTCTATATAGTGTGTAGTCTAACCTGCAGCAGAGCGTGTGGTGCTGTCTATATAGTGTGTAGTCTAACCTGCAGCAGAGCGTGTGGTGCTGTCTATATAGTGTGTAGTCTAACCTGCAGCAGAGCGTGTGGTGCTGTCTATATAGTGTGTAGTCTAACCTGCAGCAGAGCGTGTAGTACTGTCTATATAGTGTGTAGTCTAACCTGCAGCAGAGCGTGTAGTGCTGTCTATGTAGTGTGTAGGCTAACCTGCAGCAGAGCGTGTAGTGCTGTCTATATAGTGTGTAGTCTAACCTGCAGCAGAGCGTGTGGTGCTGTCTATATAGTGTGTAGTCTAACCTGCAGCAGAGCGTGTGGTGCTGTCTATATAGTGTGTAGTCTAACCTGCAGCAGAGCGTGTGGTGCTGTCTATATAGTGTGTAGGCTAACCTGCAGCAGAGCGTGTGGTGCTGTCTATATAGTGTGTAGTCTAACCTGCAGTAGAGCGTGTGGTGCTGTCTATATAGTGTGTAGTCTAACCTGCAGCAGAGCGTGTGGTGCTGTCTATATAGCGTGTAGTCTAACCTGCAGCAGAGCGTGTGGTGCTGTCTATATAGCGTGTACACAAACCTGCAGCAGAGCGTGTGGTGCTGTCTATATAGTGTGTAGTCTAACCTGCAGCAGAGCGTATGGTGCTGTCTATATAGTGTGTAGTCTAACCTGCAGCAGAGCGTGTGGTGCTGTCTATATAGTGTGTAGTCTAACCTGCAGCAGAGCGTGTGGTGCTGTCTATATAGTGTGTAGTCTAACCTGCAGCAGAGCGTGTGGTGCTGTCTATATAGTGTGTAGGCTAACCTGCAGCAGAGCGTGTGGTGCTGTCTATATAGTGTGTAGTCTAACCTGCAGCAGAGCATGTGGTGCTGTCTATATAGTGTGTAGTCTAACCTGCAGCAGAGCGTGTGGTGCTGTCTATATAGTGTGTAGTCTAACCTGCAGCAGAGCGTATGGTGCTGTCTATATAGTGTGTAGTCTAACCTGCAGCAGAGCGTGTGGTGCTGTCTATATAGTGTGTAGTCTAACCTGCAGCAGAGCGTGTGGTGCTGTCTATATAGTGTGTAGTCTAACCTGCAGCAGAGCGTGTGGTGCTGTCTATATAGTGTGTAGTCTAACCTGCAGCAGAGCGTGTGGTGCTGTCTATATAGTGTGTAGTCTAACCTGCAGCAGAGCGTGTGGTGCTGTCTATATAGTGTGTAGTCTAACCTGCAGCAGAGCGTGTGGTGCTGTCTATATAGTGTGTAGTCTAACCTGCAGCAGAGCGTGTAGTGCTGTCTATATAGTGTGTAGTCTAACCTGCAGCAGAGCGTGTAGTGCTGTCTATGTAGTGTGTAGGCTAACCTGCAGCAGAGCGTGTAGTGCTGTCTATATAGTGTGTAGTCTAACCTGCAGCAGAGCGTGTGGTGCTGTCTATATAGTGTGTAGTCTAACCTGCAGCAGAGCGTGTGGTGCTGTCTATATAGTGTGTAGTCTAACCTGCAGCAGAGCGTGTGGTGCTGTCTATATAGTGTGTAGGCTAACCTGCAGCAGAGCGTGTGATGCTGTCTATATAGTGTGTAGTCTAACCTGCAGTAGAGCGTGTGGTGCTGTCTATATAGTGTGTAGTCTAACCTGCAGCAGAGAGTGTGGTGCTGTCTATATAGTGTGTAATCTAAACTGCAGCAGAGCGTGTGGTGCTGTCTATATAGTGTGTAGGCTAACCTGCAGTAGAGCGTGTGGTGCTGTCTATATAGTGTGTAGTCTAACCTGCAGCAGAGCGTGTGGTGCTGTCTATATAGTGTGTAGTCTAACCTGCAGCAGAGCGTGTGGTGCTGTCTATATAGTGTGTAGTCTAACCTGCAGCAGAGCGTGTAGTGCTGTCTATATAGTGTGTAGTCTAACCTGCAGCAGAGCGTGTGGTGCTGTCTATATAGTGTGTAGTCTAACCTGCAGCAGAGCGTGTGGTGCTGTCTATATAGTGTGTAGTCTAACCTGCAGCAGAGCGTGTAGTGCTGTCTATATAGTGTGTAGTCTAACCTGCAGCAGAGCGTGTAGTGCTGTCTATATAGTGTGTAGTCTAACCTGCAGCAGAGCGTGTGGTGCTGTCTATATAGTGTGTAGTCTAACCTGCAGCAGAGCGTGTGGTGCTGTCTATATAGTGTGTAGTCTAACCTGCAGCAGAGCGTGTGGTGCTGTCTATATAGTGTGTAGGCTAACCTGCAGCAGAGCGTGTGGTGCTGTCTATATAGTGTGTAGGCTAACCTGCAGCAGAGCGTGTGGTGCTGTCTATATAGTGTGTAGTCTAACCTGCAGCAGAGCGTGTGGTGCTGTCTATATAGTGTGTAGTCTAACCTGCAGCAGAGCGTGAGTGCTGTCTATATAGTGTGTAGTCTAACCTGCAGCAGAGCGTGTGGTGCTGTCTATATAGTGTGTAGTCTAACCTGCAGCAGAGCGTGTAGTGCTGTCTATATAGTGTGTAGTCTAACCTGCAGCAGAGCGTGTGGTGCTGTCTATATAGTGTGTAGTCTAACCTGCAGCAGAGCGTGTGGTGCTGTCTATATAGTGTGTAGTCTAACCTGCAGCAGAGCGTGTGGTGCTGTCTATATAGTGTGTAGTCTAACCTGCAGCAGAGCGTGTGGTGCTGTCTATATAGTGTGTAGTCTAACCTGCAGCAGAGCGTGTGGTGCTGTCTATATAGTGTGTAGTCTAACCTGCAGCAGAGCGTGTGGTGCTGTCTATATAGTGTGTAGTCTAACCTGCAGCAGAGCGTGTGGTGCTGTCTATATAGTGTGTAGTCTAACCTGCAGCAGAGCGTGTGGTGCTGTCTATATAGTGTGTAGTCTAACCTGCAGCAGAGCGTGTAGTGCTGTCTATATAGTGTGTAGGCTAACCTGCAGCAGAGCGTGTGGTGCTGTCTATATAGTGTGTAGTCTAACCTGCAGCAGAGCGTGTGGTGCTGTCTATATAGTGTGTAGGCTAACCTGCAGCAGAGCGTGTGGTGCTGTCTATGTAGTGTGTAGGCTAACCTGCAGCAGAGCGTGTGGTGCTGTCTATATAGTGTGTAGTCTAACCTGCAGCAGAGCGTGTAGTGCTGTCTATATAGTGTGTAGGCTAACCTGCAGCAGAGCGTGTGGTGCTGTCTATATAGTGTGTAGTCTAACCTGCAGCAGAGCGTGTGGTGCTATCTCCACAACCACAGCGTTATCAGGCACCAGGCTCAGGCCCTCCTGGAAGAGGACAGGGCTGACCAGGTTATTACAATGGTACTCTGCTGAGGAGTACAGAGCCAGCGGGCTATCCCAGTCCTTCTGGGGGATAGATGTACTGATCCACCTGGCAGACCTCAGCTTAGGCTCCTTGATCACCTACAAAGGGGGAGGAGAGAGAGAGGAAGAGAGAGAGAGCGAAAAGTAAGTTAATTTGGCAGATGTCTTGAAATTAAATGATTTTCTAGTGTATAGGAATTTTTCCGTTCCTGAAGGTAGTTTAGATTCTCCTCCTGAAATGACAGTTAAAAGCCCAAACCGTTTGACACATGTCATCTTACCCTCTTGAGAGCAGCCAGCAGGGCGGGAGCGATGGAGGCCATGTAGTAAGAATGGAAGGCTACACCAGCACTACGAACCTCCTTGGCAAACACACCACTCTCCTTCAGCTCTGATACAAACCGACTCACTGCCTCCTGCATACAGAAAGCAGGTGCACAGTGCCAGTTTCAGGCGGATGGTTTTCACAGACAAAAATGTAGGTTACAGACAGAATTGGTCTCAACAGTATAAAAGGATCTTTGACAATGTATAACGCTAATGATAGATACAACTGCATGGATTTGGACCAAAATGTGTTACCGCAGGGCCAGAGATGGTGACGGTGTCTTCAGCGTTGTGACAGGCTGGAACCACACCCTGGGGACATTGTGCCTTACACTCTGCCCAGGTCAGACCTGAAGAAGAGAGAGCGAGTTAGAGGCAACCCAACTGAACTCAATTCAAAACACATATACACGAGCACACACACACAGGTCCTTACCGACTGCAGCCATGCCACCAGGGGGCAGGTTAGCTTCGTTAATGGACCTCCCTCTCCAGTATGCTGCCAGGATAGCCTCACTGTGACTGAGGGATCCGTCGGCATAGCCACAGGCCAGCTCTCCCACACTGTGGCCCACAATGCCGTCTGGCTGCAGACCCAGCTTCTGGAGCAGGTCAATCTGGGCGATCTGAGAGGGGGACAGACAGACAGGGGTTATCTTTAGGAACCTAGTACAACACCTTGATATGTAAGAGGCATTGTGTGGTCTTTGGAGGAGAATACAGTCCTATGTCCATAGCCTTTTGGTTTCAGTGCCATTTCCGCAGGGCCAGAGATGGTGACGGTGTCTTCAGCGTTGTGACAGGCTGGAACCACACCCTGGGGACATTGTGCCTTACACTCTGCCCACACATTTCCCCCCTCTTAGTTAAAATGGTGATCTGCTCTTAGTTAAGAGGACTGCACCAGCGTACCTGTATGGCAGCGAGGCCTACGAAGGCTTGGATGGTGTCCTCGAAGGTGCTCTCATCAGCCTCCATGAGCAGACTGGACACACACATCCCCGTGTCCTTCAATGCTAAGTCCGAACGCAAGATGGACTCCCGGAACTCTGGCAGCTGCATCAGACTGCGGCCCATCCCACCCCACTGGGTGCCCATACCTGAGATATACACAACACACACGCACCTCTAAACGTCTTTGCTTTCATCACTCAAGGTAGAAGTTGCCCTTAACCACAGATACAGGAACACACTACCCTGCCCCCAACCCTAACACAAACACCAACCATTAGGCTGGGGATTGAATAAATGCTACATCTGACCCTGTAGCAGTGGTTAGAGGTAACTTCTCATTTCCTCTCCTACCCAGTCCTCTCTCTTACCTGAGCAGACGTACCACAGTGGTCTGGGCGTGGCCTCAGTCTTCTGCACCTCTGTGACATCATCCTTGGAGCCAATCAGAGCATAGCCCCTGTAGGGCATCCCCGCTGTGGGCACCCCAGACACCTCGTTCAGCAGACACAGGAAGTTGTCATTGTCCGAGTGTTCCTTCCCCTTGCTGAGGAGGGTGGAGACAGCCTCCTCTGTGCGCCCGCAGGCCTGAAGGAGCCTGGGTACTGGAGAGGACTCAGAGGCGATCTTGGGGGGAGCTTTGACGTTTTTTGGGGTGTCAAAACCAGGGGGGCGGAGGATCACGTGAACGTTGGAGCCTCCAAATCCAAAGGAGTTGATCCCAACGATGCCGCCGCGGACTGGTATGGGCTCGTTGACGACGCGGAGGCGGCCGTCACTAAGGGCAGGGATGTCGGTGTTGGGGCTGTTGTAGTGGATGTTGGGAGCCCACACACCTCGCTCCAGAGACAACACGACCTGGAGGGTGAGAGAGAGACAAGTCTTAGTGTTGGGCTTGGCCAAAAGCCTGCACATATTGTGACTTTGTACACGACAACAGGTGTTCTAGAGGTTAACCCAGACCAGTTCTCACCTTGGCCAGAGCAGACAGGCCAGAGGCGGGCTCTGGGTGGCCCATGTTGGACTTGGTGGACCCAATGAGCAGCGGGTCACGCTTTGATTGACAGAACACACTGACAATCCCATTCACTTCCTGTGGGTCGCCGACCTGGAAGGAGAATGGACTGAGGTCACCAGGGGAACCAGATGTATCAGGGGGGAGGAATGGGATAGAACACCGTCCACAGAACATTCTGGAAAATGACGTTATTGGTGTGGTGGTGACATGATCCAACAACAATGAATCAAGTGTGTGTGTTCACCTTGGTCCCGGTGCCGTGGGCCTCTATGTACTCCACCTGGTCAGGTGTGATGTTGACCTCCTGGTAGAGAGAACGTACCAGCCGCTGCTGCATCTCACCTGAAGGGAACGTCACACCTGGGACAAACACCTCAATCAATGAATTGGTATTTTCTGTAGCCATTCATAGAGAACTGTTATGTAATGTTGTATTACAAATGTCACCTACATGGCTAAGAGCGGTGTAGGGATAGGTTGCCCCTGATCTCGGGTCAGTTTTGCATTTTCCGCACTAATGGTAAAGGCTTGAGGGAGGGGAAGCTGATCCTAGATCTGTACCTGGGAGAAACATCACCCCGGAGGAGAACTGTGGCACTTCATGGGGCCGGCCAGGCTTCAAAATACGGCAGGCCAGTATGTTGTGACTGGATCACCAGTCTGGGAGTGTGTTTACTGTTGTGTGTGACAGGCAGACAGACTTGGCAGAGCAGAGGGAGGGCGGCATGGGGGCGAAGTGTGGTATGGAATATCTTAAAAAGCTGACCAGCCACTAGTGGTATCCAGAAGCTGTCAGGTATGTGTTCCTGTGTCACACGCCAGAGAATGTGTCCAGCTCTTCAGCCAGCAGCACTAAGGCCAGCAGCACTAAGTGTGTGAGGAATGACTGGGAATCTCTATTACACTCCCCACATCAGTCCATCTGTACTTCAAAGAGTTGGACCTGGCACTTCCTGGGTGCTAACTAGATTACACCACAGATAACAGGGGAGTTACACTGGGTCATCAGGAAAACAGTGGGTGGGTCAGTGAGGCTTCACAACCCATTGGAAAATAGACCAAAAGGGATTATGGGAAATGCAACAGAGGCCAAGGGAATTGTGTTTCTCCACAAAAATAATGTTTCTACTGGGTTACTGCTTGGCATTTACAGTACAAGGCACACACGTTGGTGTGAAAATTGTTGTGAAAATTATATGTAACCTACCAGAGAGTTAGGCAGAAATATGACAATGTAGCTTATAATATTAAAACCCTTTTAGATCTGGGAGAAGTTTTAAGAGATGTGCTAGAGGTGCATATAAGACAGAAACCATGCTAGGTTTGAGAATTCTTCCTCTCGGTGCCTTGGGGATAGTGACTAGGTGCAGGGTTTCATTCCAGACTGGGCAGGTACCCTCAGTGGTGTGTTACAATGAGACGTTCTCTCACCCTGCTCCTTGTATCCGTCAGTGTTGTTACCAGCGTTGAGTACCGTGGCGTATACCCTCTTAGCCATGGAGCGTCTGGTCAAAAGCACCGCCACCGCAGCCTCTGAACGACAGTACCCGTTTCCTGGGGGAACACATAGAGGAGCGCACCAGGAAGTAATGTTAGTGTGCTTTCAGGGCCAAACCAGGAAATAGTGCTGCTGTATGTGGGTGTGCTTTCAGCATGAGAAGCATTTTATCTCCAACATTTAATGCTGCACATTGCTCCATTCTGAACACAACCCAGGTCTCTCACCCTCTTACCTGAGGAGTCGAAGGACTTGCAGGTTCCGTCCGGACTGAGCATGCCCAGCTTCATGAACTGCACCGAGGTGTTTGGCTTGAGCAGCAGGTTGACCCCTCCTACCAGGGCGGAGTCACAGTGTCCGTGGCGAATGGCATTGAAGGCGTTCTCCAAAGCCAATAGGCTGGAGGAGCAGGCAGTGTCGATTGCTGTGCTAGGGCCTGGAGGGACAGAGAGATGGTAAGAGAGGGAGAGAGAGAAGGGACAGAGAGATGGTGAGAGAGAGGGACAGAGAGATGGTGAGAGAGAGAGGGACAGAGAGATGGTAAGAGAGAGAGGGGGACAGAGAGATGGTAAGAGAGAGAGATGGTGAGAGAGGGACAGAGAGGAGGAGAGAAAGAGAGGGACAGAGAGATGGTAAGAGAGGAGGAGAGAGAGAGATGAGACAAAGGAGAACGTTCAGTTAAGGATAGGGATAATTTTTTTATTTCATTTTTTTTTTTTTTACCCCCTTTTTCGTGGTATCCAATTGTTAGTAGTTACTATCTTGTCTCAGCACTACAACTCCCATACGGGCTCGGGAGAGACGAAGGTCGAAAGCCATGCGTCCTCCGAAACACAACCCAACCAAGCCGCACTGCTTCTTAACACATCCATCCCGGAAGCCAGCTGTCCCTCTCTCTCTCACCAATGTGTCGGAGGAAACACCGTGCACCTGGCGACCTGGTTAGCGTGCACTGCGCCCGGCCCGCCACAGGAGCAGCTAGAGTGCGATGAGACAAGGATATCCCTACCGGCCAAACCCTCCCTAACCCGGACGACGCTAGGCCAATTGTGCGTTGCCCCACGGACCTCCCGGTCGCGGCCGGCTGCGACAGAGCCTGGGCGCGAACACAGAGTCTCTGGTGGCACAGCAGTGCCCTAGACCACAGCGCCACCCGGGAGGCCCTGACAGATTAACTTTTTGATGACAGCTGATACCATAAGAGCTTAAGAGAAGCCACAGCCGTGCTAGGTCATACCGTTGAAGTCAAAGAAGTAGGACAGACGGTTTGCAAACATGGCACGCTGGCAGCCCGTCATGCTGTATCCTAGCAACTCCTCGGGGTCTCTGCTGAAGGCCTCGCCCGCCTCCGAGCCGCTCACCCCAATGTAAACACCTGTCCTGCTGCCACGCAGCTCTGTCGGGTTCAGACCTGTACACACACATTAAACAAACTAATCTCACACACAGGTCTATGACCGTTTAAACATGTGGATAATTTAATCTATGGACGACAGGAAGAGCAGCTGTTGTGATAGCTGTTACTAACAGGGATCCAAATAAACAAATACATTTTATTTGGAAAACTTTGTAAAGAGATACAGTAAAATGTATCTATACACATCTACTCATCCCTCTCCACTCCTCACCTCCGTCTACAATGGCTTCGTAGGCAATCTCCAGCATGAGGCGAAGCTGGGGGTCCATGGTGTGGGCCTGTTTGGGATGGACCCCGAAGAACGCAGCATCGAACCGGCTGATGTCCTTCAGCTTGCCGTTCCTCTTGGGAAGACCATACAGACCTAGGAATGAATGGGAACGGCACATGGAGCATTAAGGGATAAATAACAGTATCACCGGCTGTCCCAGTCAGCATGTTCTACCTGTAGTCACTGACTGGATCATCTGAACAGATTCATGGGACATGAATGTAATAGTGAATGAATGAATTAATGTCATAGCTTCACACACACATCTAAAGCAGGACCGTTCATTCCTCTCAGTATTTCTATGCAGCATACAAGGCCCTTTCCTCCCTTCTTTCCCTCCTCTCCTGTGGTGTGTGGTCTTAGGGCTGAGGTGCCATCAGCCCAGGGCCTTTTTGCACATGAATGCGAGCTTTAGCTGGTTGCCAGGCACTGACTGATGAGAGGTGCTATTCACAGAGAGGAAAGAGAGGAGGAGAGAGACAGATCAAGCAAGCGAGGGAGTGAGAGAGAGCGAGAGAGAGACGGCTACGGAGGTGAGACGGGGCTAAGAAGAAAAAGATGGGGAGAAAGGCAGAACAAGAGAGAGGAAATAAAGAGGGAGTGAATTAGGCAGAGGAGAAATAGCGAGAGAGAGAGAGATAGAGAGAGAGAGAATCTAAGCAAGCCAAGCCACAAAGGAGAAGCAGTGCCAACAGCCCAGCCAGGTGGTGAAAAGCAACGGCAGCAGAGCAGACAGACACAAAACTCCTTCAGAGACTACAGAGCAACTCTCTCAGTCTCACACATCAAAGGCTCATCTTACAGCTAATGGCCACCAGCGCTAGCCAGGGTTCATTTGTGTTCATGTGGGTTACTTCATGTGGGTAGTGGGTGCTGGGCACTGACTGAATGGACCAGTAAAGCCTGTGGAGGAAGCATTCAACATTCTACTCATTGAACTGCCGACATTGATGGTGATGCAAAGTACAGCTAACCAGGTCTTTGATCAGAATGTTCTTCTAGGGAAGCGAAGTATTTCCTGTCATGTGGTTGATGCAACATCCATGACTAGGCAGTACACCCACATCATGATACAACAAGCTACTCATCAGTTTACAGAGCAGAACACTGGGATGCAAGGTAGCTTGTGTGTCAGGTTTTCAAAACTTGTTGGGAGTCCTTTCAGAGTTCAAAGGATTTTGAAATAAACAACAGCAACAAGTCTGATGTTCGTGGGTCATAATAGTCCAGGTCATGGAAAGGTCACAGGGGCTCACCTGGCTTCCACCGTCGGTCATCTTCTGTTACCATGTCAACCCCATTGAAGAGGTTCTCCCAGAATTCCTCCAGGTTGTCCGACTCAGGAAGCCGGCCCGATATCCCTGCTACAACAATCTCCTCCATCCTGGGAAGGAAGGGTTACTGTGGGAGAGAGAGAGAGAGAGTTAGAAGTAGGGTTGACAAGGTACCAGGTATCCAGTTGCCTTATTGCCTGGGGCAAGTGAACGGAGCTGTCGAACAAGTTGAGCCTACCTCCAGTAGCCTAAAACTGATCTTTCGGGTTCCTCCCGTTTAAAGTGAAGACAGGAGAGTTGAGCCTGCTCTAAGAATGTATTTTACTGATGACAAACAAAATATAAAAGAATTCCAATAGTGATCTTTCTGATTCCTTGTCTATGTCTAAGTGAAACGCAGGCAATACATGCAACTTCTGCAGGTAAATAGCTAATTAACACCAAGGCAACCAAAAACAGAAAAAAATGCTCCTGACTTGCCCGATGGGAAAGTGCTTTTAATGTGTGGCTCCCGAGTGGCGCTACAGTCTAAGGCACTGCATCTCAGTCCTAGAGGCGTCACTACAGAACCTGGTTTGATTCGAGTCCCATACGGCGGCGCACAATTGGCCCAGCGTCGTCCAGGTTAGGGTTTGGCCATCATCGTAAATAAGAATGTGTTCTTAACCGACTTGTCTAGTTAAATAAAGGTCAAATAAAACAATTGGCTGCTGTGAATGCAGTATCTTATCACAACACCAGATGATTGGCTGTGTGTGTGTGTGTGTGTGTGTGTGTGTGTGTGTGTGTGTGTGTGTCAGTCCACTGACGCATATCTACCTTCCCCTGATAACTCTACAAAATAAAATGAGAATGGAACAGAGAGTCCCCTTCCTTCCACAGCGTCCCATTTAACGTAACGGTCGATTCCACACCAGCAGGAACGGAAAATATTTTTGGTATCGCAGATTGTTCCGGCAATTCTCACATAGGAACTTCATTTGTGAGGAAGGATGTTTAACATACTTTCTACATTTGTATCACAAACCATTTGACAAAATCCATGACGAAAGGGGTCATTTTAGACCTATACATGCCTCCTGTATGACCCTATGAACCATACATGGCACAGACAACGTCTTGGTATCATTATACTCCTTATAGTGTGCTCTAAAATATGGAGTAAGTCTTGATTCTGAAATACAATTTCACATTAATTTATTCAACATTAAAAGATATTAACAGAGGTGTCACGCTCATAGGGGGCACAAGCTCCTCAGATGTCCTGTTTAAAAAAAAAATTGTTGCTAAACTTCATTTTGTAAGCCCACATTTGATCATAATAATTTATAAAATGATCTGTCAGCGGTATTTTGCAGAGGGGGCACAATGACTGGACCAGGCAAAGAGTCCCCCCCAGTAAGTGGGTTCTTCTCTCTATCTAGTGGTTCCTTCCAAGGTGCTCCATGGACCAAAGGTATGCTTGGCAGGACACTAGATACTCTAGTGCGTGCAGACAGTATCATCAGTGGAGAGAGAGAGTGTAAAGTGACACACACAGAGTTTGATTTCAGCTGCTGGTGATGGACAGGACTCCTTTTTGATAAATAAATGTTTGTCTGTAATACTAGCCACCATTGCAATTTTATGAAGTTGGCTTTGGCTAGCCAGCTAGATAGTAGAGGTTG
The DNA here is from genome assembly GCF_045679555.1 of Salvelinus alpinus. NCBI lineage: Eukaryota > Metazoa > Chordata > Actinopteri > Salmoniformes > Salmonidae > Salvelinus > Salvelinus alpinus. Next base: position 78,178,435 of record NC_092088.1, read on the forward strand.
GGAGATGGGAACCTAACTACCAAGCTATTTCAGGCTGTCAATCAAGTTAGAGTAGCTTGTCTAACTATCTTAGCTGGCATGCCTGCTGGCAAGGTTGCTAGACTTCAAAATAGCACGAAATTACTAAACGTACTGAATAAGACTCACATCCTTTCAAGCTTTTACACAGATGTTAGCAGAGAAGCAGATTTAGTTTGAAAAAAGAACCACCAGTCAGGAGGACACAGACAGATCAAAAGGTGCGTAAGACACAGAAATAGACTTGGTTTATGTTATCTGGCACCTTATGATAACATCATGATATTTGTGTGTATTAATTATGATGCCATGATATGTGCTTGTCGAGATGCGTGTTATGATCCCATGTACTGGGTTGTAATTTGGATGTAATATCCTTGGCATGTTGCTGCAGTATATTGAAATGCGTGATTTACAACAGTCAGAATGACACCCTCATTAAAATGATAATTGAACAGTTAAAGAGGAATTTACATAGAATTAGGCATGTTTATGGCTCTAGATTGTAGAAAAAAGCTGTTTCGGGTGTTACAAAATGCCAAATTCTCCAACTTCCGGAGGGTGCCCCCCCCCATACTTCTTTCCCCACTAAAATAATGGGATATTAATATCTCATTAATATCTACAGTTTTTGATTTTGTTCCTTTTAAAGACATATTGTTTGGCACAATATACTCTACAAGTGGGCACTCTGCTAATTCTGAATGTATGATACATTTTATGAGCACCACCAACACATTGAATGGAAAATTGATTCAAAGCGAACTTCCTCTGCTGGTGATTTGCTGAATGTACAATCCTAAAGGAGGACTGTGATTGGTTAATGAACTATAATGTACATTTCTATATATAAAATGGGTCATATCATTAAAAGTACCACAGAGCCACTCTGGAAATTTGACGTGTTTAGAGAGTATATCGTTAAACATCGTCTAAAAATAAGCTAAATCTAAAAAAAGGTACTTTTGAGACATTAATATTAGTAATATTAAATAAATGTGACTTTAAGAATCTACAGATACTGCATATTTGAGAGCACAGTAGGGAGTATAATGACATGAATGATAACGACCCCTCCTGTCTCAGCCTCCAGAATTTATGCTGCAGTAGTTTATGTGTCGGGGGGCTAGGGTCAGTCAGCTATATCTGGAGTATTTCTCCTGTCTTATCCGGTGTCCTGTGTGAATTTAAGTATACTCTCTCTAATTCTCTCTTTCTTTCTTTCTTTCTCTCTCTCGGAGGACCTGAGCCCTAGTACCATGCCTCAGGACTACCTGGCATGATGACTCGTTGTCCCCAGCCCACCTGGCCGTGCTGCTGCTCGAGTTTCAACTGTTCTGCCTGCGGCTATGGAACCCTGACCTGTTCACTGTGATTACTATTATTTGACCATGCTGGTCATTTATGAACATTTTGGCCATGTTCTGTTATAATCTCCACCCGGCACAGTCAGAAGAGGACAGGCCACCCCTCATAGCCTGGTTCCTCTCTAGATTTTGGCCTTTCTAGGGAGTTTTTCCTAGCCACCGTGCTTCTACACCTGCATTCCTTGCTGTTTTTTTTTTTTATATACATATTTTTGTCCATTAAAAATAACATCACATTTTTCAGAAATACTGTGTAGACATTGTTAATGTTGTAAAAGATTATTGTAGATGGAAACAGCAGATTTTTTATGGAATATCTACATAGGTGTACAGAGGCCCATTAACAGCAACCATCACTCCTGTGTTCCAATGGCACGTTGTGTTAGCTAATCCAAATGTATCATATTAAAAGGCTAATTGATAATTAGAAAACCCTTTTGTAATTATGTTAGCACATCGGAAAACTGTCGTGCTGCTTAATTAAAGAAGCAATAAAACTGGCTTTTAGACTAGTTGAGCATCTGGAGCATCAGCATTTGTGGGTTCGATAACAGGCTCAAAATGGCCAGAAATAAAGAACTTTCTTCTGAAACTCGTCAGTCTATTCTTGTTCTGAGAAATGAAGGCTATTCCATGCGAGAAATTGCCAAGAAACTGAAGATCTCATACAATGATGTGTACTACTCCCTTCATAGAACAGCGAAAACTGGCTCTAACCAAAATAGAAAGAGTGGGAGGCCCCGGTGCACAACCGAGCAAGAGGACAAGTACATTAGAGTGTCTAGTTTGAGAAACAGACGCCTCAAGTCCTCAACTGTCAGCTCATTAGATAGTACCCGCAAAACACCAGTCTCAACGTCAACAGCGAAGAGGCAACTCCGGGATGCTGGCCTTCTAGGCAGAGTTGAAAAGAAAAAGCCATATCTCAGACTGGCCAATAAAAAGAAAAGATTAAGATGGGCAAAAGAACACAGACACTGGACAGAGGAACTATATAAACTCAGCAAAAAAAGAAATGGCCCTTTCTCAGGACCCTGTCTTTCAAAGATAATTCGTAAAATTCAAAAAAACTTCACAGATCTTCATTGTAAAGGGTTTAAACACTGTTTCCCATGCTTGTTCAATGAACCATAAACAATGAATGAACATGCACCTGTGGAACGGTCGTTAAGACACAGACAGCAGGCAATTAAGGTCACAGATATGAAAACTTAGGACACTAAAAAGAGGCCTTTCTACTGACTCTGAAAAACACCAAAAGAAAGATGCCCAGGGTCCCTGCTCATCTGCGTGAACGTGCCTTAGGCATGTGGCCAGTGCAATAAATTGTAATGTCCGTACTGTGAGATGCCTAAGACAGTGCTACAGGGAGACAGGACGGACAGCTGATCGTCCTCGCAGTGGCAGACCACGTGTAACAACACCTGCACAGGATCGGTATATCCGAACATCACACCTGCGGGACAGGTACAGGATGGCAACAACAACTGCCTGAGTTACACCAGGAACACACAATCCCTCCATCAGTGCTCAGACTGTCCACAATAGGTTGAGAGAGGCTGGACTGAGGGCTTGTAGGCCTGTCGTATGGCAGGTCCTCACCAGACATCACCGGCAACAAAGCCGCCTATGGACACAAACCCACCATCGCTGGACTATACAGGACTGGCAAAAAGTGCTCTTCACTGACGAGTCGCGGTTTTGTCTCACCAGGGGTGATGGTCGGATTCGCGTTTATCATCTAAGGAATGAGCGTTACACCAAGGCCTGTACTCTGGAGCGGGATTGATTTGGAGGTGGAGGGTCCGTCATGGTCTGGGGTGGTGTGTCACAGCATCATCGGACTGAGCTTGTTGTCATTTCAGGCAATCTCAACGCTGCGCGTTACAGGGAAGACAACCTCCTCCCTCATGTGGTACCCTTCCTGCAGGCTCATCCTGACATGACCCTCCAGCATGACAATGCCACCAGCCATACTGCTCGTTCTGTGTGAGATTTCCTGCTAGACAGGAATGTCCGTGTTCTGCCATAGCCAGCAAAGAGCCCGGATCTCAATCCCATTGAGCACATCTGAGACCTGTTGGATCGGAGGGTGAAGGCTAGGGCCATTCCCCCCAGAAATGTCCGGGAACTTGCAGGTGACTTGGTGGAACAGTGGGGTAACATCTCACAGCAAGGACTGGCAAATCTGGTGCAGTCCATGAGGAGGAGATGCACTGCAGTACTTAATGCAGCTGGTGACCACACCAGATACTGACTGTTACTTTTGATTTTGACCCCCCCTTTGTTCAGGGACACATTATTCCATTTCTGTTAGTCATACTGTATGTCTGTGGAACTTGTTCAGTTTATGTCTCAGTTGTTGAATTTTGTTATGTTCAAACAAATATTTACACATTAAGTTTGCTGAAAATAAATGCAGTTGACAGTGAGAGGACGTTTCTTTTTTTGCTGAGTTATATATATATATATATATCACACACACACAAAAGTATGTGGACACCCTTTCAAATTAGTGGATTTGAGGGGGGGGCAACTCCATATTAATGCCCATGATTTTGAAATTAGATGTTCGACGGGCAGGTGTCCACATACTTTTAGTCATGTAGTGTATTTTCCACTCCTACTGGCGTGGAAACGGCCAACAGTACAAAGCGGTGCTGTCATTCAAATGTGATGTGGCTAGGCCTACATTCTGCTAGAAGCCTAGAGCACATGGTCATGTAAAAACAGAGCTTGGAGAAGATTAACAGGAACCAGTCAAACTCATTCAGATAGAGGTTAGGGCTACTATAAATAGTCATTTCAGGGTTGTAAATAGAGCAGCTGTGTTACTGCTGACCCTCGGACAAATGCCTGCATATCTCACACATCTGCACATCTCACGCTCAAGTCAGCTTCCTGTGAGCTGTGGTCATGCATCAGTAAGAGTATCAGGATGACATAGCAATCAACCAATAGCCGTGCGAGATGCAGTGCGATATGAATGTACACCGAGTGTACAAAACATTAAGAACACCTTCCTAATATTGAGTTGCGTCTACCCCCCACCCATTTTGCCCTCAGAACAGCCTCAATTTGTCAGGGCATGCACTCAACAAGGTGTTGAAAGCCTTCCACAGGGATGCTGGCCCATGTTCCTTCCCACAGTTGTGTCAAGTTGGCTGGATGTCCTTTGGTGGACCATTCTTGATAGACACGGGAAACTGTTGAGCATGAAAAACCCAGCGGCGTTGCAGTTCTTGGCAAGTAACGGTACTCCTGGTACCTACTACCATACCCCGTTCAAAGGCACTTTAATATTTTGTCTTGCCCAGTCACCCTCATGGCACACATACACAATCCATGTCTCAATTGTCTCAAGGCTTAAAAACAGATAATTTGGGGAGGCAGGTAGCCTAGTGGTTAGAGCGTAGGGGAGGCAGGTAGCCTAGTGGTTAGAGCGTAGGGGCGGCAGGTAGCCTAGTGGTTAGAGCGTAGGGGCGGCAGGTAGCCTAGTGGTTAGAGCGTAGGGGCGGCAGGTAGCCTAGTGGTTAGAGCATTGGACTAGTAACTGGAAGGTTGCTAGATCAAATCCCCAAGCTGACAAGGTAAAAATCTGTTGTTCTGCCCCTGAACAAGGCAGTTAATCCACTGTTCCTAGGCGTCATTGAAGACAAGAATCTGTTCTTAAACTGACTTGCCCTTAAATAAAGGTTAAAAAAAGGCTTAAAAACCTCTCATTACACTGATTGAAGTGGATTTAAATGACATCAATAAGGGATCATCTGGTCAGTCTGCCATAGAAAGTTTTGTAGACTCTGTGTATAGTGTAATTGTTTATAGATGATTTGTTGGACAGGTCGTCAATGCAAATAAGAATTTGTTCTTAACTGATTTACCTGTAAAAAAAATAAAAGGTGAAATTAAATTAAAAATAACTTGTTTAGGAGGATTAAAATGAAAAGAACTAGGCCTAAGCTAGTCTCTTTAGAAAATAGTTGACCAGTTAAAATACTAATCTTGGCTTTCAAAGGGCAGATAGCAGCCAAAATGGACACACATTCCTACACACAGGTCTGAGAACTGCATTGCATGGGAACCTATTCAACTCTTGCCAAGGCACTGGGTCCCCTTACTCTCACACCTCAGAAAGAACGAGACAGAGAGAGACAGAGAGGCGAGCAAGCAAGAGAAAATAGGGGATAATTAGAAGAGGATGAGTGAAAGATGGAATGGTTTTTTCCACTCCTTTGTTACTATGTATAGCAGGGTTCCCCCAAAAAATATTTTATTATTGGACATAAAGGACTAAAAAGGTGATTTTAATTTTGGAAATCATTTCCCAATTATTCCATTCCCTCGCATAATAGAGAGACACAAATCGTATACTAATTTAAGCAAGGTTTGACATGATTGTTTTAGTCAAACATTATCTGTTTGTAAACTGCAAATTGACCGTAAGAAGCCGAAATTATTTGTAATTATGTTCCAGTCCCCCAACCATTCCCTCAAGAAAAAAATTGGCCTGCGGGAGAATCTAGTTGATGATCCCTGATGTATAGGCTGTGTGTGTGCTGTATTAGCCAATTACCTGTCTATCACAATAGACAGACAAATTGGCTAATCAAGATCCAATGGACGAGAGAAGTCTAAACAAGAAGCTGTAGGTGAACAGTTGCTTGAAGAAGAGGCCTTGCGCTTGAAGAAGAGGCCTGTTCAACACATCTTTCCCATTTAGTTCAGAGAAGCAGCCTTCTCACTAATAATAGGCTACACTCTAAACAGCAGTCACCGTGACAATAGAGTATAAACACCTCTTCCTGATCCCCATTCCTGCCAGAGGGATGGGTAGGAGCAGGTTTGTAAATAGTTTACTGGGATTATTAAGGGATTATTAGGGATTATCATCTACCTGACCTGGATCACATCACTGTGAGGCAGGGCCTTGATTGCTTACATGTGTTGGATATAGGCCTAGCTGAGGCAACACAATGACAACTACAGTGGCACCATGCCATAGATAACACCGCACACAGCTTTCCCTTGTGGGTGTTTCTCTCTCTCTGTCTCCCTGTCCCTTGGTGCTTCCGTCTTTCTCCCTCCGTCTCGGTCTCCCTCTCTCCCGCAGTCTCACTCCGTCCTCCACAGCCATGTTGTTTAATTGAATAACTCAATTGATGAGGGAGTGACATGCTACAGACCAAAATCTGTCCCAGGAAATAATATTGGTGCTCTTGTACGGATGACAATGAATCTGTATGGATGACAATCTATCAAAGATACAATGTGTTAGAATCTAGGCCATATACCTTGTGTGATAGTTTCACCTGCCTCAAATAGGCTGCTTTGTGTGATGTATTGTTGTCTCTACCTTCTTGCCCTTTGTGCTGTTGTCTGTGCCCAATAATGTTTGTTCCATGTTTTGTGCTGCTACCATGCTGTGTTGCTGCCTTGCTATGTTGTTGTCTTAGGTCTCTCTTTATGTAATGTTGTCCCTTGTCGTGATGTGTGTTTTGTCCTATATTTATATGCTATTTAAAAAAAAAAAAAAATCCCAGCCCCTGTCCCCGCAGGAGGTCTTTTGCCTTCTGGTAGGCCATCATTGTAAATAAGAATTTGTTCTTAAATGACTTCCCTAGTTAAATAGGTTAAATACAAATAGCGGTATACGACTTGACTCAACTTGTAATTTAGGCTATATATTAGAACACTTGAAAAACACCTGGAGGGTAATACAGAGCAACATGACTAATTCCACTATAGTTATAGACTACATCTCTCAAAGCCAGGACATTTAATCCTGTGCCTAGAATACTGGTCTCAACGGGAGGGCTAAAGAGCACTGCATGTCATCAGTCTGCAAATGCCAGGTATTGTAACATGAACATCTTGAGAAACACCCAACATATCGGCTGGTAGGACAGAGCTCTGTTGGTGATTTGTCCAGCTAGGTCACATGTGGAAAGGTTGCTTGATACACACTTGCAGCATGGTAAATTCCACACCTAGGCTTTAGAATGGGCCTTCTCTTGCCTCTCACCAGTCCAGCTCCTTCACTCAGGGAGAGTATAGAGAGCTAGGGTACTGGGATGGGTAGGCTCACCAAACATTGGTATCAATTTCTGATATTGGTCTGTGTATTGCTCTGTATTAGTCTGCAGTAAAATGGCTCATCGTGTGATTACAGTAAGAGGGTGAGCAAACTGTATCATGCTCAGCTCCCACTAGACTAGATGTCAAACATGCAAAAAAATGGAACCAAAATTGGATCAGAAAGGCTAGCATCAGCAAAAAGTCTCTCACAAGGTAGGCAATAGGCATCCAACTCAATACCATCCCAGGCAGCACCACAGCTGGAGAAAAAAACGAAATACATTTTTCTTTAATTATTAATGACCCTTTTATGTACAGTAGGCCTAGATAATCACTGGGCCTTAGCGCTCCTCCACAACTACTCAGACCTGTAGTGTAAACTACGCAGCCTGTTACTCGATCTCGTGCTGCTACCACATTTAGACCAGGGCCAGACACGCAAACAACCCTCTAGCAAGCAGAAAAACCAGGGCATCAGTGAATAGTAATTGATTACAACGTGCTAACTTGGCATCCAGGCAGTGATGACTACATATTTTATTATTGAGCAAGAGTGACAACTGCTAGCCTAGCCCTAGCAGAGGTTGCCGCATCACTTGGGAGTCATATTGGCTTTAACTTGAGATAGTTATCCTCGCTAAAATGTCGCTAGTTTGGGGAATTAGTCAGCTAGCTATTATAACTCTAAAATGCATGAACATTGTAACGAGGAAGTGTGTAGCTGATAATAACCAGATCAGTGAAATCGAGGAAATCCAGTTCGAGTTCGTTGATGTTTATTTCTACTATGCCGGTCATCATGGGCATCTCACCGGCTAACTTGATGAAGAAGCTAGAGCAAGCTAACATCGGTAAAGCGTTGATATTCTTGCAATATCAGAACAACTTACCAGTAGTTAGGTGTTTTAATATCCGTAGAAAACACCAAAAGGATTGCGAAATGTTAGTGAGGAAACGGTTAGCAAAATGTTCCTCGAAAATCCCTTATCTTCCGTCGTTGAGAGTGCGCTTGCCTGTGTCAGTGTGTGTCCCTGCTTCCGTTCCCTGCCAAACCCTTCTAATTTCTCTCGCGTCTATGAATCCCTTTCTCTATTTCATTTAAATGTCTGACCTGCTCTCCCCGGCCACGCCACATGGGCTGACAGCTTCTCTGGGATGTTCAGTCCAATGAGAAAAGAGGCAGGACTCCCAGTCTCAGCCAGTGATGGGGTGATTCGCTGAACGCCGCTGTGGATTCGGGAGGGAAAAAAACGGAAGAAACAGGATGGCAAGGTTACTGTAGTTCATTTGGGTAGCACTGGGGATGGATCATCTGAGTACACCAGTAACCTAGCTCAGTTTCCCCCGCCCTTTTATATTGGTAAAACCCAAAGCCAAGTTCAAATTTATCACTCAAGTTCAAAGCGTAGAACCATTACTTACCTGAGCCATGTTCAGATTTCACTCTGATTGAACAATAACTAATTTCGAAATCTTGCAGAAAGGAGGACGCATGCTGTTGCAATAGTCCATGGACTTTGGGAAACACATATTTGACAATCTTGATCAATTAGATTTTTCCCACTTTTTATTCAGAATGTGTATGATTTATTTGCAATGCAATTTATTGGAGATGGATATACCATTAAAGAATGGTGGATTTAGCCTAGACCAGGTAAATATTGTTCCCCTAACCTATGTATCATGAATGAATAAATGAATGTATTCTTTGCAGTATATGTAATGTATTTGGAAATCTACTAGCGCAGATTAGGCCAATACTATGTTTAATATCATTAGTAAGAATTGTATGGTCACCTGTGGTTGACATTGTAAAAATTATATATCAACGCATGTGTTCGATCACCTGGTCTATATATATCTAACATTTCACTTTTTAATCATTGAAACATTGTATTCCCATTGTTTCTCGTGTATAGAGAGATAATAATTTATTTTTATTGCAGCAAAGTATTCAGAGGCTTTTGTATTGTTTAACAAGAGGTTTGGTAACTGTTTATAATGGCTTTCATGAATAATCCATTATAAAATGTTTATAATTGCTTATAATGCTTTATACATTAAAATGTAAATGTTCATGAATTGTAATGCTTATAACATGAGTAAAAATTGTAATGAATAACTGAATACGTATTTAATTTATAGTTTATAAAATAGTTTATTAATGCTTATTCATGTACGTTTTCATATAGTGTTACTGGAAGTTTTAACCAAAGTCATTAGGCCACTGACATTCTGTAGGTTGAACTTGTGGAGCAACCACATCAACACACCTGAAACGGGTTATTGTGGTGAATGTACAGTTAGCGCTGACAAACGTGGTAGTTAGTACACACCCAAATCCTGACAGCTGTGATCAAAGGGTGCGTTTGCAAATTCACTCTGGCTATCTACTCCGATTTCAAAACACTCTCGTCTGGGTGTGCCAGATCGCAGAATAACTGATTCAATTACGAACGCTCAACACGTTGAATATGGCCGGTGTCAGTAAACGTCGGTAATAAAAAGCGTAATTAAATTGTTACCAGCAGCACAGTTACAGTCACCAACGCTCTGGATAACATTAAAACAGCCTAATCAGCTCTGCTAGGGCGAGTAATGGTCAGAGTGAGGTGTTCTTTCATTTGTGTCTGGAAGTAGCTAGCAAGCTAGCCAACGTTAGCCAGTTAGCTTGGGTGCTTGACTGCTGTTGTGAGATCAGAACGCTCGGATCAACCCTACTCCTCGGCCAGAGTGGCCATTGTGCCCTCTGAACGCTCCGAGAGCGGAACGCTCTGAATTTACGAAATCCCTCTGGCACTCCAGAGTAAAATTTACGAATGCACCCATTGCTAGTTGTGATATTTTATAGATGTGAAAATGAACCAGTCACAGAGCAGGGGTGTGTGGGTGTGAGGGTATTGCTAGGAGATAGGGTGATGTGATGACAGTGAGGGGAGGAGCTTGTTGCCAGGGCAGCAAGGATGGTGATGTAATCAGAAACGTTGCCTGACTGTTGGGGTTACTCGAGTTCAATGGTGAAAATGGCATGTGAAGGATGGCATGATCTCGAGGAAAACTTTACTAGTCTTTTTTAAACTTATTTATTGCCCTAAATACTAACCAAGATAACCCGAAGACAACATGTAGAAAAATGCACCTAATGTGTTAACATATTCATATTTCATAAGGTACCTTTTTAGGTCAAATTTGTATCAATTCTGGTTGTGTCACACCTTCTCAATAAAGGAAACATTTCAGAAAATGTAAAAATTGTATTGTTTTATTGGAAAAAAATCACTACTTCAACACAGATATCAACGCTTGTTCAGGACCTGTACAACAAGACCACAAAACACTAGATTTGTCATAACGGGAGAAAAATATGAAAAAGGCACACAAAATAGTGCTTTTCAATGTGAGCATCAGGGACAGGAAATACAATATCAACTTCAATGAATCCTTTACTTCCTGATGTGTAAGGCCAGGCAGTCCCCTGGCCTAAAACAGTACTTTTCAGTGTGAGCATCTGGGACAGGAAATACAATATAAACTTCAATGAATCCTCTACTTCCTGAGGTGTAAGGCCAGGTGGACCCTGGTCTAAGCAGTGAACAGGTGGTAACTGTACCTAACCTGGGTGACAGACTGGTTCTGCTGTCAGAAACACTCCCCTGGTGGCCTTGCCAAGACATTAACTTCTGCACCAGCCTCTGATATTACTTTAGCACTCTAGCTTACAGTACAGAAATCACTAGGTATTTACATGTCATTTCTACCTACTAAGTAAAGTACGTTGGTATTCATTCAATCAAGCACCACTAGGCATCATTTGGTAACAGGTACCAACAGTTACCGATTGTGTTGAATTCTGTTAGCCTACCAGAATGGATCCATCAGTCTTTTATATTGTACCGGGCAGCACTGAAAGCATCTGTGGGGATGAGGCCTAAGTGACTGCCACTGACAATGGCCGTAGTGCAGAGAACCTACATGGCTGGGTAGAGACAGAGCTGACATTGTGCCTGTCTGAATGTCTCTCGACAGCACAGAGAGGCAGAGGCGTATCACACCACCGTCTCCATTATCTTTATACTAATGTACAACACCTTTGTTAGAAATCTCTTCTCCTGACAGAGTACTACATACTTTCCAGGGCCACCCATACGTAAAATGTATGCACGCATGACTGTAAGTTGCTTTTAATAAAAGTGTCTGCTAAATGGCACATATTCATTAGTAAGTAAGTGTTAGTAACAATCTCATTCAACTCTCAACTTTATGAACGTTGCTTATCTATATTGACACTTTGACGATCCATCAAACAAACAAAGCGTCAATACAGGATTAAGATTGAATCCTACTACACAGGCTCTGACGTTCATTGGATGTGGCTGGGAAACTCTGGGAAACTCAAAAGCAAGTTTCCCAGTGACGTGAGACTACCAGAAGAGCTAAATGCCCTTTATGCTAGCTTTGAGGCAATCAACACTGAAGCATGCACAAGAGCACCAGCTGTTCTGGATGACTGTGTGATAACACTCTCGGTAGCCGATGTGAGCAAGACCTTTAAACAGATCAACATTCACAAAGCCACAGGCCAGATGGATTACCAGGACGTGTACTCAAAGCATGCGTGGACCAACTGGCAAGTGTCTTCACTGACATTGTCAACCTCTCCCTGACTGTGCCCAAGGAAGAGAAGGTAACCTGCCTAAATGATTACCACCCTGTAGCACTCACGTCGGTAGCCATGAAGTGCTTAGAAAGGCTGGTCATGGCTCACATCAACAGCATCCTCCAGAATACCCTAGACCCACTCCAATTCGCATACCGCCCCAACAGATCCACAGATGATGCAATCTCAATCGCAGTCCACACTGCCCTTTCCCACCTGGACAAAAGGAACACCTATGTGAGAATGCTGTTCATTGACTACAGCTCATCGTTCAACACCATAGTGCCCACAAAGCTCATCACTAAGCTAAGAACCCTGGGACAAAACACTTCCCTCTGGATCCTGGACTTCCTGACGGGATGCCCCCAGGTGGTAAGGGTAGGCAACAACACGCCTACCATGCTGATCCTCAACACTGGGACCACTCAGGGGTGTGTACTTAGTCCCATCCTGTACTCCCTGTTCACCCATGGTTGTGTGGCCAAACACGACTCCAACGCCCTCATTAAGTTTGCTGACAACACAACAATGGTAGGCCTGATTACTGACAACGATGAGACGGCCTATAGGGAGGAGGTCAGAACTGGCAGTGTGGTGCCAGAACAACAACCTTTCCCTCAATGTGAGAAAGAAAAAGGAGCTGATCGTGGACTACAGGAAAAGACGGGCCGAACAGGCCCCCATTAACATCAACGGGACTGTAGTGGAGCGAGTCGAGAGTTTCAAGTTCCTTGGTGTCCACATCACCAGTGATCTATCATGGTCCAAACACACCAAGACAGTCGTGAAGAGGGCACGACAAAACCTTTTCCCTATCAGGAGACTGAAAAGATTTGGCATGGGTTCCCAGATCATCAAAAAGTTCTACAGCTGCACCATCGAGGGCGTCTTGACCGGTTGCGTCACCACCTGGTATGTTACCGCGTATGGCCCAGCACATCACTGGGGCCAAGCTTCCTGCAATCCAGGACCTATATAATAGGCACTGTCAGAGGAAAGCCCATAAAATTGTCAGAGACTCCAGTCACCCAAGTCATTGACTGTTTTCTCTGCTACTGCACGGCAAGCCGTACCGGAGCGCCAAGTCTAGGACCAAAAGGCTCCTCAACAGCTTCTACCCCCAAGCCATAAGACTGCTGAACAATTAATAAAATGGCCACCGTACAATTACATTGACCCCCCCCCCCCCCTCCATTTGTTTTGTACACTGCTGCTACTCGCTGTTTATTATCTATGCATAGTCACTTCACCCCTACCTACATGTACAAATTACCTCTAACCTGTAACCCCGCACACTGACTCGGTACCCCCTGTATATAGCCTCGTTGTTGTTATGATATTGTGTTACTTTTTGTTATTTTCGTTTATTTGGTAAATATTTTCTTAACTCTTCTTGAACTGCACTGTTGGTTAAGGGCTTGTAAGTAAGCATTTCACGGTAAGGTCTACACTTGTTGTATTTGGCGCATGCAACAAATAAAGTTTGATTTGATTAATCTATAACAACGCTTCTAAAGATTAGTTGAAGTCTCTGATGGTATACTTGTGTGTTGCATGCCTCCCCCAACCCCAATTCTCTCCAGCCCCATCCTCCCTTAGCCCCATCCCCTCCTAGCCCCATCCCCTCCTAGCCCCATCCTCCCCTAGCCCCATCATCCCCTAGCCCCATCATCCCCTAGCCCCAGAGTATCTTCTTCTCAATGTTTACTCAGCATAATGTGGAAACTCTTGGCAGTCTACTGCTGGGCAAACTGTGAAGCAATGCCTCCGATCTGAATCTAATCTGAAAGATGGACACACTGTGTTGGATGACCTTCACTACTGTCTGTGACCTGTTGCAGTGGCTGTTGCTGAGGCTATCAGTCAGCACTTCTTCCAGCAGGCAGTGGCTGTGTGTGCCAGCCAGGCCTGGCCAATGCCCTGGGCTTTGCAAACAACACCAGTGTCAACAGAGCCAGACCTAAACCATGAGTGGCTCCACTGTCCACTGATTGAGAAACTTTTCTCAGTGCAGAACAGTCCCTGGTCAGAGCCTTCACCCTGTCACCTCTGTGATCTGGCCCCAGACACAAGGTTATGTTCCACATGGCAACCTATTCCCCATGTATTGCACTCATTTTGTCCAGGGCCCGTATGACTCTGGTCAAAAGCAGTGCACTATATAGGGAAAAGGGTGCCATTTTGGACAGATACAAGGCCACCAGTTGGGCAACCTACCTCCTCCTCTGTGGCCAGACTGCCACGCTGTCTTTACTTAAACCTCAGCTATGTGAAATTATAAACACTATTATTATCTCATACAAAGAGCCTTACGGTCTGTGGTCTAGTTAATACATACTGATGTACATGGCAGATGTCACTAACCTTGGTGTGTGTGTGTATGGGGGTGTGTGTGTGTGTTATGACAGAGTAATACTAGACTTCCTGTGCCAGATAATCTGCTAAGTGCTAAATGCCCAATAGAATGCAGACACACAAGTTGTTTTATAATGGTGTTGTCACGACTCCCACCGAAGGTGGCTCTCCTGCCTGTTTGGGCGGCGCTCGGCGGTCGTCGTCGCCGGTCTACTAGCCGCCACGATCCCTTTTTCCTTTTCTGTTTGTTTGGTCTTATTGGTTGCACCTGTCCCTTATTTTGTTTCTTGATTTATGTCTATTTAAGCCTGTTAGGCCAGCCTATGTTCATGCAGGATTATTTTCTGTTAGTCGGGGTGTGCGTGTTTGTGTTCCTGTCCGTTTTGTGCCCTGTGTTGGGTCGGACTATTTTCTGTCTGTTTATCGCCTATGGTTTTGGGCGTTCGTGTGGGAATCCCAATAAAGACGGTTTTCCCCAGTATCCTCTGCAAGTGACTCTGCACCCACCACTCCAGGCGATTGTGACAGGTGTGACTCACAGAGTACACCCAGAGAGAAAAAGAGAGAGATAGAAAGAAAGAAAGAAAGAAAGAAAGAAAGAAAGAAAGAAAGAAAGAAAGAAAGAAAGAAAGAAAGAAAGAAAGAAAGAAAGAAAGAAAGAAAGAGAGAGATGGCAGGGATTGATATAAAGGGTTACTCTATTGAGTAATCAAGTGAGATTGCCCCAAAAGGCAGGTGATTTTCTTTTTTTTAAGTCAAGAATTCCAGGAGCCTAAATCATATCTTTCTGGTTCTGATCTTTCTGGTTCCTCCCCATTGTATAAGTGAAAGACAGACAATTAATGGCATTCATGGTTGTCGGGCAAGTTGAGCCTGCTCTGGGAATGTATTTTACTGATAACAACCAATATACTAAGAATTCCAGTAGTGATCTTTCTGATTCCACCCCTATGTGTAGGCACTTCTGCCTGTAAATAGCTAATTAAGATTTTTGGGCAAGTGATAATAATCTTTGGGGAAACAAAAAAATACTCCTGACTTGCCCAATGGGCAAATGCTTTTCAGACTTTAATGTCAATCCATGAAAGAAAGAAAGGAAGAGTTAAAAAAAGAAAGTGAGAGAGATCTCACCTCTCTCAGAGCAGCTCTCCCGGGTGTGAGTATGGAGGGGCTGAGGCCTCGGTCCAGTATCTGCCACATCTCCCTCAGTGACCTTTCTGTAGCCACTGACGACAGCAGCAGAGTACCCAATGGGCTGAAATGGGGTCATGACCCGAGGTCCAGCCGCAGGGAACTCTGTGATTGGCTGAGAGGAGGAGGATGTGTGTTCTCCTTAGTGCTAGGACGCTGAGGAAGAGAGGAGAGAAAGAAGTGAAGATAAAGTGTTGAGAAAAACATTTTTCCCAGCATGTTGAAGCTGAGTATGATTTCAGAGCCATGTTTCCTCTATTGCTAAAGTTAATACGCCTTTATAGCCCAGACATCAACTCTGTATATTTATCAAGTAAGTTGAGAGGCCTAGCTCTTGCATCATTGGTCCTCAAGTCAGGGGGTATCAGACAGTGTAGACAGATATTACTGTTGTTACCTCGTCTGACTTTGTCCTTATGCTGCTGGCCCCAGGGGTTGATGACCCTGTCTCTGTCTCCGCTGTCGCTCTCTGAGAAGAGAGGCCTCACCAATTTAGGGCTCCCCTTTCTCTGCTTTCTGTGGGCATACTGCAGTTCCTGTAAAGAAACTCGGCTTACTGCAGTTCCCGGAGAGAAACGCGGCTTACTGCAGTTCCTGGAGAGAAACGTGGCTTACTGCAGTTCCTGGAGAGAAACATGGCTTACTGCAGTTCCTGGAGAGAAACGTGGCTTACTACAGTTCCTGGAGAGAAACGTGGCTTACTGCAGTTCTTGGAGAGAAACGCGGCTTACTACAGTTCCTGGAGAGAAATGCGGCTTACTGCAGTTCCTGGAGAGAAACGCGGCTTACTACAGTTCCTGGAGAGAAATGCGGCTTACTGCAGTTCCTGGAGAGAAACGTGGCTTACTGCAGTTCCTGGAGAGAAACGTGGCTTACTGCAGTTCCTGGAGAGAAACGTGGCTTACTGCAGTTCCTGGAGAGAAATGCGGCTTACTGCAGTTCCTGGAGAGAAACGTGGCTTACTGCAGTTCTTGGAGAGAAACGCGGCTTACTACAGTTCCTGGAGAGAAATGCGGGTTACTGCAGTTCCTGGAGAGAAACGCGGCTTACTGCAGTTCCTGGAGAGAAACGCGGCTTACTGCAGTTCCTGGAGAGAAACGCGGCTTACTGCAGTTCCTGGAGAGAAATGTGGCTTACTGCAGTTCCTGGAGAGAAACGTGGCTTACTGCAGTTCCTGGAGAGAAACGCGGCTTACTGCAGTTCCTGGAGAGAAACGCGGCTTACTGCAGTTCCTGGAGAGAAACGCGGCTTACTGCAGTTCCTGGAGAGAAATGTGGCTTACTGCAGTTCCTGGAGAGAAACGTGGCTTACTGCAGTTCCTGGAGAGAAACAATCCCTCTGATGGTCACACAGAGTACTGCACTACGTTTTGAGTCCTAACCTGAGATATGACAATGTCACTTTCTCACTGCTGTCTCGTTGACATCAAGGGGTAAGAGGTCAAAGGTTAGGGGTCAGAGGTGAGAGGTCAGACTTGTGTGTTGAGCTGGTACTGCAGTTGTTCCAGGGCAGAGAGTCGACCTTGCTGGTGCTGGGTGTCTCTGGATGGGTCTCTCTCTGGCTCTATAGACACTGAGGCCAGGGAGGGTTTGGGAGCAGACTGGAGAACAGAGAGAGAGAGAGAGAGATAAAAGTGTGAGAAAATAGAATGGAGAGGTGTGTGTGTGTCGGGGGGTGTGTGTGAGTGTGTGTGTGTGTGTGTGTGTGTGTGTGTGTCGGGGTATGTGTGTGCGCATGTGTGAGAGGAGGCATCCAGAGTGTTTGTATTTTTCCCCCGGCCCCTGGGGCTGCGTGTGATCTTTGCTGAATCCCCCATAATCCCGCAGAGCAGCGGGGATCAGGGTGCCCGGCGGGGTGGTAGAAAAACACAGGGGAGAATACTTCCTGTCCTAACTGTCAACATTATACCACACTACCCCATCAATCACAACACAGCTGGACACCCCACCCGACCAATCCCAAAACAGCTGGACCACACCACCCAACCAATCACAACTGGACCACACCACCCGACAAATCACAACACAGCTTTTTTAAATTAGCTAACACAACATGCCATTGGAACACAGGAGTGATGGTTGCTGAAAATGGGCCTCTATATGCTTATGTAGATATTCCATAAAAAATCTGCCGTTTCCAGCTATAATAGTCATTTACAACAACAAAAAATGTCTGTGCTGTATTTCTGATCAATTGATGATATTTTAATGGACAATTATTTTATTTTTTTCATAAACAAGGACATTTCTAAGTGAGCCCAAACTTTTGAACGGTAGTGTATACTGGGAGTGGGACAGAAACTTCGAACACAGTGCCTCAGACCCTGCGCAGGTCTGAGAGGGCCAGCAGGCCTCCAGAAAGATTGAATATTCAGTGGTGATGTTTAATGGACCAAAGACTGACTCATTCAGCTTTTGGGGTTTGTTTTGATATTTTCACTACTGACTATTTTGAAACAGGGATGAATTGGTATTTGTGAACTGACATTGCTTGTTCATGAAATGTGTATTATATATTTTTTTACAATACATATATTATTATTTTTACAAACACACATTTCATTAACAAGCAATGTCAATTCACAATTGCCTTTTTTAAGTCTCGTCACGATTTTCGCACCTTTTTCAGCTGTTCTGTTACTTTTAGGATATAGCGGACTAGAGGTTATACAGTATGTATGTTTGTAATATACAGTTGACGTTGGAAGTTTACATACACCTTAGCCAAATACATTTAAACTCAGTTTTTCACAATTCCAGACATTTAATCCTAGTAAAAAATCCTGTTTTAGGTCAGTTAGGATCACCACTTTATTTTAAGAATGTGAAATGTCAGAATAATAGTAGAGAGAATTATTTATTTCAGCTTTTATTTATTTTATCACATTCCCAGTGGGTCAGAAGTTTACATACACTCAATTAGTATTTGTTAGCATTGCCTTTACATTGTTGAACTTGGGTCAAACATTTCAGGTTGCCTTCCACAAGCTTCCCACAATAAGTTGGGTGAATTTTGGCCCATTACAGAGCTGGTGTAACGGAGTCAGGTTTGTAAGCCTTCTTGCTCTCACACGTTTTTTCAGTTCTGCCCACACATTTTCTATAGGATTGAGGTCAGGGCTTTGTGATGGCCACTCCAATACCTGGACTTTGTTGTCCTTAAGCCATTTTCCCACAACTTTGGAACTATGCTTGGGGTCATTGTCCATTTGGAAGACCCAGTTGCGACCAAGCTTTAACTTCCTAAATTTTGCTTCAATATATTAACATAATTTTCCTCCCTCATGATGCCATCTATTTTGTGAAGTGCACGAGTCCCTCCTGCAGCAAAGCACCCCCACAACATGATGCTGCCACCCCCGTGCTTCACGGTTGGGATGGTGTTCTTCGGCTTGCAAGACTCCCCCTTTTTCCTCCAAACATAACGATGGTCATTATGGCCAAACAGTTCTATTTTTGTTTCATCAGACCAGAGGACATTTCTCAAAAAAGTACGATCTTTGTCCCAATGTGCAGTTGCAAACCGTAGTCTGGCTTTTTTATGGTGGTTTTGGAGCAGTGGCTTCTTCCTTGCTGAGCGGCCTTTCAGGTTATGTCGATATAGGACTCATTCTACTGGGAATATAAATACTTTTGTACTTGTTTCCTCCAGCATCTTTACAAGGTCCTTTGCTGTTATTCTGGGATTGATTTGCACTTTTCGCACCAAAGTACGTTCATCTCTAGGAGACAGAACGCGTCTCCTTCCTGAGCAGTATGACGGCTGTTTGGTCCCATGGTGTTTAAACTTGAATACTATTATTTGTACAGATGAACGTGGTACCTTCAAGCGTTTGGAAACTGCTCCCAAGGATGAACCAGACTTTTGGAGGTCCACACATTTTTTCCTGAGGTCCTGGCTGATTTCTTTTGATTTTCCCATGATGTCAAGCAAAGAGGCACTGAGTTCGAAGGTAGGCCTTGAAATACATCCACAAGTACACCTCCAATTGACTCAAATGATGTCAATTAGCCTAGCAGAAGCTTCTAAAGCCATGACACAATTTTCTGGAATTTTCCAAGCTATTTAAAGGCACAGTCAACTTAGTGTATGTAAACTTCTTACCCACTGCAATTGTGATACAGTAAAGTATAAGTTAAATAATCTGTCTGTAAACAGTTGTTGGAAAAATTACTTGTGTCATGCACAAAGTAGATGTCCTAACCGACTTGCCAAAACTATAGTTTGTTAACAATAAATGTGTGGAGTGGTTGAAAAACGAGTTTTAATGACTCCAACCTAAGTGTATGTAAACTTCCGACTTCAACTGTATATATATCTTTTACAAACATACACATTTCATCAACAAGTAATGTCAATTCACAAATACCAATTCATCCCTTTTTCAAAATAGTCAATAGTGAAAATATCAAAACAAACCCCAAAAGCTGAATGAGTCAGTCTTTAGTCCATTAAACATCACCACTGAATATTCAATCTTTCTGGAGGCCTGCTGGCCCTCTCAGACCTGCGCAGGGTCTGAGGCACTGTGTCAAAGCTTCTGTCCCACTCCCAGTACCTTCTGCCACATCCACACTTGTTCTTGTTTCTTTTTTCTGTGTGTCCAGTGGCAGTATGCCTCTGTCCTGAGCGTCCTCAAACGTCTCCTGTGTTCTCAAAAGGTTTTGTCTATAGAGTTGATACACATCCCCATCTTCTGTCCTGAATGTATATGACCGAGGCGGACCCTCCTCCCATACAGTAGCCTTTCTATCCCATGAATCCAGACCCGAAATCAAACCACATCCTGAGCTGCTAACGGTGACAACACTCTAGCAGTTTTGTCATAGAGTTTTTGTCTTGCCTTCAGCTGTAGGGCCCTGTCCTTCACAGCTAATGGGCAGTCATTCAGGCAGAAACTGGGCAACCTGGAACGTAACTTGCGTCCCATTAAGATTTCTGCAGGTGACCGGCCACATTCCAAGGGCGCTGCTCTGTAAGACAATAAAGCCAAGTATGGATAAGCCCCACTGTGTGTTGCCTTTTTAATTTTTAATTAACCTGTTTATTAACACTCTTCGGGGGACAAATATCGTAGTTTTTTTACAGCTTTTTTGCTACATATACATACATTTTACATATCCATTTGACATACATGGTACTTTTATAGAGCAGTCACATAACAATAATACATTACCAAACATAAGCTCTTTAATCTCAACCCTCAGCCACTCTCAGCCCATCCCACCTATCACTATAAAACACCCCCGATTGATGTCCATGTGCCATACACTTTTCAATTGTGCGGTGATGTTTTACAAAATGTTTGAATCTTTCTAATCGTATAGTATCCACAGATTGTGAGCTAAAGATGAAAATCTTTCCTACAGGTACTATTATATTATTTATTGACTGACTATGGCTTTCCAAATCACCCAACACTGTTATTTGTAAGGTTCATTTTAAGTGCATGTTGTGATTTTTTAACCATTCCTGAACCTGTGACCAGAAACAAGCTACATAGGGGCAATACCAGAATAAATTATCTGTTGATTCTGT
This sequence comes from Salvelinus alpinus, assembly GCF_045679555.1. Lineage (NCBI taxonomy): Eukaryota > Metazoa > Chordata > Actinopteri > Salmoniformes > Salmonidae > Salvelinus > Salvelinus alpinus. The sequence continues at coordinate 78,199,636 of NC_092088.1, forward strand.
CTCTTCGCAACTAAATCTACAGAGCTGAGATTGTTGTATGGCCCATATATCATTCTGTTGGTGGCAAGAGTGTGCAAGTGTTGAGTGAAGTGTAGTTTTTTGTAACAGTTCATAAACCATGTGCCATGGAATTATTGCCTTTTTTAAGAGTCTCTTCACGATTTGCACACCATTTTCAGTCTTTGCGTTACTTTTAGGATATAGAGGACTAGAGGTTATATGTCTGGACTCATAATGCTCTGCAAACATCTCAAACTCACTGCAAGCAAACTGAGGTGCATTATCAGAAACCACCACTAGGGGAATCCCATGCCTAGCGAAACATGATTTCAAGTGCAATTAATAGTGGACCCCCAGACCACACAATCCTCCACATACACTCAAACTAATTCTAACCCCTCAATGACCCTTTCCATGGCCTTGGGAAAGAGCTCAGGGGCAGATCTTATGCCAAAAGGTAACCTCTTAAAGGAATATCTTCCAAAGGGGGTATTGCCTCTACAAAGCTTGGTGCTGGCTGCATCCAACTTGGAGAAATAGTGTGCACCAGCCATTTCACACACTATCTCCTCCCTCAACTTGGAGAAATAGTGTGCACCAGCCATTTCACACACTATCTCCTCCCTCAACTTGGAGAAATAGTGTGCACCAGCCATTTCACACACTATCTCCTCCCTCAACTTGGAGAAATAGTGTGCACCAGCCATTTCACACACTATCTCCTCCCTCAACTTGGAGAAATAGTGTGCACCAGCCATTTCACACACTATCTCCTCCCTCAACTTGGAGAAATAGTGTGCACCAGCCATTTCACACACTATCTCCTCCCTCAACTTGGAGAAATAGTGTGCACCAGCCATTTCACACACTATCTCCTCCCTCAACTTGGAGAAATAGTGTGCACCAGCCATTTCACACACTATCTCCTCCCTCAACTTGGAGAAATAGTGTGCACCAGCCATTTCACACACTATCTCCTCCCTCAACTTGGAGAAATAGTGTGCACCAGCCATTTCACACACTATCTCCTCCCTCAACTTGGAGAAATAGTGTGCACCAGCCATTTCACACACTATCTCCTCCCTCTTGGGAATCTGAAAATGCTCCCTTTTGATACATTTATAAAGGTCCTTGGGGTCCATCCAGACTTTCAGAACTCCATTCCTTTTCCAAACACACACCATGGCATTGACCCAGTCTGTTGGCTCCTCTGTTTTCACGAGCACATTGAGTTTCACCATTCTTCCCAACTCCTTCTTTAGATCCTTCTGTAGTGGCACCGGAACTCTGGGTGGTGCATGAATCACTGGCTTGGCATTCTCTGTGAGAGTAATAGAGTGAATGAGAGACAACGATCCAAATCCTGTGAACACATCTGAATATCTTTGAGCAATCTCCTCGCCATTTTGATTACTTGTCAACCGTTTAACACTGTGCAGCCAGTCCAAGTCATTAATGGTGCACACTTGCTTAACAAGTCCCAACAACTCACATGCTGTATCCCCCAAAAGAGAATCATCCCCCTCTGGTACTATCACAAACATAAGTGTGTGGCTTCTTGCTTTCCCCTTTACAGTTAGCGGACACAACCCTTTAGTCTCAATCGCTTGGGCATTGTTGAGAGCCACAGCCTTTGCATGATGACTGGTTTGTGCTTTAGCTCATGAAAATCCCTCATATTGATTAGGTTGGCTTTAGCTCCTGTATCCAGCATGAAGGTCAAACTTGTACCACTGACCACGAATGGGTCAACCCAGTGGTCACTAGCTACAGTATGGACCTGTGATGGTTCTTGCCCGTCATCCATGCAATCCACAGTGCCCACAAACAAATCACTTTATTCATTCTCCTCCTCCTTCAGACAATGGTGTGAACATTTTGTCCCCACTACTTGTCCTTTGCTAAAACACATTTTTCCAAAAGTATTTTTCCCCTTGTACTTGTAGCAACATTTTCCAAAGGCAGGACACTTCCTGGCCTGGTGCCACACCTGTTACAATCATATTGCTTGTGGCTTCCTTTGATCAATCATATTGCTTGTGGCTTCCTTTGATCAATCATATTGCTTGTGGATTCCTTTGATCAGTCATATTGCTTGTTGCTTCCTTTGCTCATAGCGCCCCCTTGTGTTCTTGTCTACAAAAGCAACTGCTGCACTTTCCACCTCCCTAGCAGTGTTTGCTGGTGTGGAGCTAAAGGTTTTAATATGCAATTGTGCCAGCTCATTTGCCTGACATATTTTTACTGCAGTGTTCAAATTTAACTCACTTTCCCGGAGCAATCTTTCTCTAACTCTGGGGTCACTTATACCAAACACAATCTGATCTCGAAGCATAGATGAGGTTAGGTCTACAAAATTACACGTCTGTGCTTTTAATTTCAAATCTGTAAGAAAGACGTCAAACATTTCACCTTGCTGTTGAATACGACAGCGAAACAAATAACATGAAAAGAAAGGAAGATGTATTGATGTGGTTCTGAGGGATGGTTTACGACACTCTTTTACTCCAGGTGAGTTACCCTGACTGGAGAGAGTCAGTACCTGTTGCATGAGCGAGGCCAGGGCAGCCTCCAGGTGAGTTACCCTGACTGGAGAGAGTCAGTACCTGTTGCATGAGCGAGGCCAGGGCAGCCTCCAGGTGAGTTACCCTGACTGGAGAGAGTCAGTACCTGTTGCATGAGCGAGGTCAGGGCAGCCTCCAGGTGAGTTACCCTGACTGGAGAGAGTCAGTACCTGTTGCATGAGCGAGGCCAGGGCAGCCTCCAGGTGAGTTACCCTGACTGGAGAGAGTCAGTACCTGTTGCATGAGCGAGGTCAGGGCAGCCTCCAGGTGAGTTACCCTGACTGGAGAGAGTCAGTACCTGTTGCATGAGCGAGGCCAGGGCAGCCTCCAGGTGAGTTACCCTGACTGGAGAGAGTCAGTACCTGTTGCATGAGCGAGGCCAGGGCAGCCTCCAGGTGAGTTACCCTGACTGGAGAGAGTCAGTACCTGTTGCATGAGCGAGGTCAGGGCAGACTCCAGATTAGCTAGTCCAAGCTGTAGCGTTGGCCACCTTTTCCACTCACAGACCACCTGCAGAAAACATCATGTAGACAATGGCTATGAGTTTTATGTTGTTGTCATTTTTTATACCAAGACAAATTCCTATCATCATTGATGAATAGAAATAAAAGGTATTTTGCATAGCAGTAGACTGAAACACAAGTAAGCACCATTCTCAGATCTCTAGTTAGAAGTTGATGAAGTGTGCCAGGTGACACTATTATCTCTGTCCTAGTACCACTATATAGTATACTATTGAAATGTCTCATTGAGGGAGCGGATGTGGTTCTGGAGGTATGTGTTGACGGAGTCGATGGGGGTGAGTGTGGTTGCCGGATAACGAAAGCAGTGTTGTGGTCTGGTGGAGCCCTCTAGTGGTCCTCTATGCGCCAGCACCTGGCCTTCAGCTCTGCTACCTCCTCTTCTAGAACCTGGGTGTACTCTGGCGTACCTGCCGCTGGTAAACACAGAGAACACACACACACACACAGGTTACTCAGGCATGTGTGTGACTGAGTCACGATTATATTACTACCCTTCTCTATATGCTAGAGGTTGAGGGTTATGCCTCCACAGCCAGTCTATTACTAGCTAGCTGTAACCATAAATACTCATGTTACATTTTAACTGTCTGTCTGTGTACATTAATACCCTTCTTACAGGTCGGCACTCGGCTGTGTGAAGGGTTAGTGTTGACACCTGTTGGCCTGGGCTTTAGGCTAGTTAGGGTCTATCAGCAGAATGATAGGGTGGTAGCGGAGGCATGTGATAGTGATGGTTTTTAAGGGTTCTGGTAGGGTGCGCTTGGTTCTTGTGGTGGGATGTGATTGGAATGGGGTCTGGTGATGGATGGGGTTAGGGATACAGCATGCATGGTAGATTTGTTTGTGGTGCAGGAGGGGAGGGGATGGGAGGGGGTGTCGGTGTGAGCGAACACAGAGTAAGCAGTGACACATGCTGGTGATGACATTTCTTGGGCTGGTGCTTTAGGGATCTGTCAACAGGTTGGCGTTGAGGTGTGTGTTGATCCAAGACTGTCTGGAACTTCTAGGGGTTGCGAGTAAACAGTGTTTATACCTGGCTGTGCAGCGCTGTCAGTGGGCTTGGCTGTGCAGCGCTGTCAGTGGGCTTGGCTGTGCAGCGCTGTCAGTGGGCTTGGCTGTGCAGCGCTGTCAGTGTGCTTGGCTGTGCAGCGTTGTCAGTGGGCTAGGCTGTGCAGTGCTGTCAGTGGGCTAGGCTGTGCAGCGCTGTCAATGGGCTTGGCTGTGCAGCGCTGTCAGTGGGCTAGGCTGTGCAGCGCTGTCATTGGGCTAGGCTGTGCAGCGCTGTCAGTGGGCTAGGCTGTGCAGCGCTGTCAGTGGGCTAGGCTGTGCAGCGCTGTCAGTGGGCTAGGCTGTGCAGCGCTGTCAGTGGGCTAGGCTGTGCAGCGCTGTCAGTGGGCTCGGCTGTGCAGCGCTGTCAGTGGGCTCGGCTGTGCAGCGCTGTCAGTGGGCTAGGCTGTGCAGCGCTGTCAGTGGGCTAGGCTGTGCAGCGCTGTCAGTGGGCTAGGCTGTGCAGCGCTGTCAGTGGGCTAGGCTGTGCAGCGCTGTCAGTGGGCTAGGCTGTGCAGCGCTGTCAGTGGGCTAGGCTGTGCAGCGCTGTCAGTGGGCTTGGCTGTGCAGCGCTGTCAGTGGGCTAGGCTGTGCAGCGCTGTCAGTGGGCTAGGCTGTGCAGCGCTGTCAGTGGGCTAGGCTGTGCAGCGCTGTCAGTGGGCTTGGCTGAACTCTGTGCTGGAGGCTGGGGTAGAGGTCCTTTATGCCAAGAGTGTGCAAAGCTGTCATCAAGGAAAACCATGGCTACTTTTGAGGAATCTCAAATATAAAATATATTATGATTTTCTTAACACTTTTCTGGTTACTGCATGACTCCATATGTGTTATTTCATAGTTTGATGTCTTCACTATTATTCTACAATGTAGAAAATAGTCAAAATAAAGAAAAACCCTTGAATGAGTAGGTGTGTCCAAACTTTTGACTGGTACAAATATATATTATTATTATTTTGTATTATTTTTGGGGGGGCGGTCCCTTGCGTGCCCATTTGGGAACCACTGCTGTATATTATGGTTGATGGTTCTAAGTATTCATTCTAAAAGAGAAAGTGCCCTTTAGAAAACACTCAAATAAAGTACATTACTTTGACAAACAATACGACCGGCTGAGTGAAAACCGATACTGAGTTTTTGCCTGTTCAAAATTCAACTTGGGGTAGCGACCTTTTCAGGAAGCCATAAACACCTGACCTTAGGCCCTAGGACAATAGGGAGTCCAGTTTCAGACCCTCCATATACACCGTCGGTAGGAATCGGTAAGATACTGTTTCAGAATGTTGATGTTTAAGGTTACACTGCAAAGGGATTGCCATGAATTTGACAGTAACTTACAGGCAGCTCAGTGGGAAGTAAAATTCTATTACAGTACACCTACTGTAATATAAATATGGTATCAAAGCAAGTACTGTGTCATGACATACAGTACAATACCGTAAAATTGACTGTAAAAAAGTAAATTAATGAATGTAATGGATGAATGAATGAATATAATGGATGAATGGAATGGACGAATGGATGAATGTAATGGATGAATGTAATGGATGAATGGATGAATGTAATGGATGAATGAATTAATGTAATGGATGAATGAATGAATATAATGGATGAATGGAATGGACGAATGGATGAATGTAATGGATGAATGTAATGGATTAATGGATGAATGTAATGGATGAATGAATGAATGTAATGGATGAGTGTAATGGATGATTGGATTAACGAAATTCATTGAGGGAAGGGGTTTGTATTTCACATTATTTTATTGTAATTACAAGCCAATGGTGCAAGCAGGCAGGCTACTAGGTTAAGTGTCTACACATTACAGCATATTAATAAATATTTGGTGTTTTATATCACCTACACGTACAGAGGTCTTAACAAAAGCTTCCAAACGGTCAGCAACTACAGGGCAAAACAGACCAAAAGGACATGGCAAAATGCTCAACCATTTAAAGCTGCAATATGTAACTTTTTGGCCGACCCGACCAAGTTCACATAGAAGGGTAAGTTGTAGATCTGTCATTAGCGTTGAAAGCAAGTATAAGAAGCGGTGTATCTGTTCTATGTGCGCAATTTCTATGCTTCCTGTTCTTAAGTTACATTCTTGCGTCTTTTACTTTCGGTTTTGTACACCAGCTTCAAACAGCTGAAAATACAACATTTCAGCAGGACAATAACCTAGAACACAAGGCCAAATCTACACTGGAGTTGCTTACCAAGACGACATTGAATGTTTCTGAGTAGTTAATGTTTTGACTTAAATCGGCTTGATAATCTATGGCAAGACTTGAAAATGGCTGTCTAGCAATGATCAACAACCAACTCGACAGAGCTTGAATAATATTTTAAAGAATAATGGGCAAATATTGTACAATCCAGGTTTGCAAAGCTATTAGAGACTAACCCAGAAAGACTCACAGCTTTAAAACCTCTCTGGGATAGGAGGCAGTATTTTCACGTCCGGATGAAAAGCGTGCCCAAAGTAAACTGCCTACAACTCAGGCCCAGAAGCTAGGATATGCATATTATTAGATTTGGATAGAAAACACTCTGAAGTTTCTAAAACTGTTTGAATAATGTCTGTGAGTATAACAGAACTGATTTGGCAGGCGAAACGCCGAGCACAATCCATCCAGGGAATTTTTGGGGGGAGGTCAATCTGTTTTCCATTAGGTTTCTATGGCAAGCCCGTTTTAATAGAAATATGCTTGCAGTTCCTATGGCTTCCACTAGATGTCAACAGTCTTTAGAAATTGGTTGATGTTTTTCCTTTGAGTAATGAAGAAGTAGCGCTTCGACTCCTTTCTGGGAGTCGATCCAAGTGGACTCTTTTGTTTGCGGCGCAAGACCTGGCGCTCGCTCCACTTTCATTTTATCCGCTATTGAACACAGTTTATCCCGTCTTAAATTTGATCGATTATTTACGTTTTAAAATACCAAAAGTTGGATTAGGAAAGTTGTTTGAAATGTTTGGACCAAGATTACAGGTAATTTATTAGATAATTTGTAGTCATGTTGGCCGATTTGGAACCGGTGTTTTTCTGAATCAAACGTGCCAAATAAATTGACATTTTGGGGATATAACGACGGAATAAATCGAACAAAATGACCATTTGTGATGTTTATGGGACATATTGGAGTGCCAACAGAAGAAGATCTTCAAAGGTAAGGCATGAACTATATCGTTATTTCTGAGTTTTGTGTCTCGCCTGGCGGGTTGAAATATGATTGTCATGTGTTTGTTTGATGGGGTGCTGTCTTCAGATAATAGCTAATAGCTAAGCAGATAATAGTTTGCTTTCGCCGTAAAGCCTTTTTGAAATCTGACACGGTGGCTGGATTAACAAGAAGTTAAGCTTTATTTTGGTGTATTGCACTTGTGATTGTATGAAAGTTAAATATTTCTAACAATTTAATTTGAATTTGGCGCTCTGCCATTTCACCGGATGTTGTCAATCGATCCCGTTAACGGGATTTGATCCATAAGAAGTTTTAAATCGCTGCCAAATATGTTTCTACATAGTATTGGGGGTTTAATAATTGTCTAATCAAGATATAGCCATGTTATTTTTAGTCATTATTGTTATTCACTGTGTATTTATTCCTCGTGCCACTACTTCTATACCACTACTTATCTTTAACTCTGCATTGTTGGTCAAGGAGCCGTAAGTCAGCATTTCACTGTTAGTGTACACCTGTTGTTTACGAAGCATGTGACAAACACCCTTTGATATCTAGGTCCCATAGGCCGACGAAGGATAGCCACTCTTGGGAACAAAATGAAAGTTCAAACCCAACATGTTTTGGCATTAAATGAAAGCCTTGCTGGGTAAATGAAAGCCTTGCAGGGTAAGTGCCATAGAGGCAACAGAGATAGGCATGTTGGTCAGCCAATATGAAAGGGCATCAGACCACTTGGGATGCTGAAGGAAAGGGCACCACTTAAAAAAAGTCTGTGGACGGGACCAGAGCGCCTCTCTAGGAACAGAGGGGAGAGAATCAGAAGGAGAGAGAACACAGAAGTGTTTGTGTGTGTGTGTGTGTGTGTGTGTGTGTGTGTGTGTGTGTGTGTGTGTGTGTGTGTGTGTGTGTGTGTGTGTGTGTGTGTGTGTGTGTGTGTGTGTGTGTGTGTGTGTGTGTGTGTGTGTGTGTGTGTGTGTGTGTGTGTGTGTGTGTGCGGAATGGGAGAATTAACTTTGGGGATAAAAGCGTCTGCTAAATTGAATATATTGAGAATCGAGCGGAATCTGGGGATTGAAGAAAGCCAAGTAACTCTACTGTCAGTCGGACCACATCCAGGGATGATTATATGGGTGAGAGGGACATTGTTAGCCAGGTTGCCATCTCAGCTGAGAGGGCAGTACAGTTCTCCTCCAATTCAGCTACCAGAGAGGAAGTGGTCTTGGCTGAGGCTAGTCACTGCCGCCATAGTTAACTAGTTTTGCGGGGAGTTGACTGTTAAAGTTCCCGGTTTCTTTATGTTTGCCAGACATCATTTAGTATCTACCTTTCACTTAGTGAATCTGTAATGTGCAGTAAAATTATTATTTCATAGCATATTTGCTTCTCCCCACATCCTGCATGGCTCTACAGTGCCACCATTTTACTTGCATATGTGCCTAAATATTTTGCTGTGCGACCAAGAATGTCAATTTAGGAACACCAGTGCGCCTTGAAAAATGTATGATTCTAACTTTATTACCTCATATATTTTTAATTGTGCTCCTAAATTTCTTTGTGTGCACCTACATTTTTAAACTTGCTCCAACGTGCTCCTTGTAAAGAAGGTCAGCGTGGAGCCCTGGTCCACTTCAGTCAGTCGCCATTCCGAAAGTCGAGCCAAGTAGCTTCAATGAAGAATGGAAAACAGAACAGTAATAAATGAATGAATAATATGAATAATAAACTGTTGAATGGAGAACAGTGAAAGTATTGACTGATAGAATAGTGAAACTACTGAATGAAATAAATCAGTGAAACTCTGTTTTCTGAGGTCAAAAGCAGGGTACTACTTGTGGAGAGCACCCTGAAATAGGGCCCCTTTGAAGAAGAGGAAGAAAAGGATAAGATGAGATGAGAGCTAAGAGGGCCTAGTATCAGATTAAGGTTGTGAACTTCAGACCAGGAAGCTCAGTAGCACCAGGCCAGGAGTCTCACATGCTGTGGTAATAGAGGTGGCGTCAACAGCCACATGCTGTGGTAATAGAGATGGCGTCAACAGCCACATGCTGTGGTAATAGAGGTGGCGTCAACAGCCACATGCTGTGGTAATAGAGGTGGCGTCAACAGCCACATGCTGTGGTAATAGAGGTGGCGTCAACAGCCACATGCTGTGGTAATAGAGGTGGCGTCAACAGCCACATGCTGTGGTAATAGAGGTGGCGTCAACAGCCACATGCTGTGGTAATAGAGGTGGCGTCAACAGCCACATGCTGTGGTAATAGAGGTGGCGTCAACAGCCACATGCTGTGGTAATAGAGGTGGCGTCAACAGCCATATGCTGTGGTAATAGAGGTGGCGTCAACAGCCACATGCTGTGGTAATAGAGGTGGCGTCAACAGCCACATGCTGTGGTAATAGAGGTGGCGTCAACAGCCACATGCTGTGGTAATAGAGGTGGCGTCAACAGCCACATGCTGTGGTAATAGAGGTGGCGTCAACAGCCACATGCTGTGGTAATAGAGGTGGCGTCAACAGCCACATGCTGTGGTAATAGAGATGGCGTCAACAGCCACATGCTGTGGTAATAGAGGTGGCGTCAACAGCCACATGCTGTGGTAATAGAGGTGGCGTCAACAGCCACATGCTGTGGTAATAGAGGTGGCGTCAACAGCCACATGCTGTGGTAATAGAGGTGGCGTCAACAGCCACATGCTGTGGTAATAGAGGTGGCGTCAACAGCCACATGCTGTGGTAATAGAGGTGGCGTCAACAGCAACATGCTGTGGTAATAGAGCTGATGTTAAACCCTCTTAAGGATCGGACACTTTTTTTTCAGTTTTCGCCTAAAATGACACCCAAATCTAACTGCCTGTAGCTCAGGACCTGAAGCAAGGATATGCATATTCTTGATACCATTTGAAAGGGAACACTTTGAAGTTTGTGAAAATGTGAAATTAATGTAGGAGAATTTAACACATTAGATCTGATAAAAGATAATACAAAGAAAAAACATGCATTTTACAACAACAAAAAATGTTCCATCATCTTTGAAATGCAAGAGTAAAGCCACAATCTGTTATTCCAGTTTAGGCGCAATTTAAATTTTGGCCACTAGATGGAGGCAGTGTAGGTGCAAAGTTTAAGACTGATCTAATGAACCACTGCATTTCTGTTCAAAATGTTGCATCAAGTCTGCCCAAATGTGCCTAATTGGTTTATTGATACATTTTCAAGTTCATAACATAACTAACTTCAAACAATAGCATGGTATTCTTTCACTGTAATAGCTACTGTAAATTGGACAGTGCAGTCAGATTAACAAGAATTTAAGCTTTCTGCCAATATCAGATATGTCTATGTCCTGGGAAATTGTCTTGTTACTTACAACCTCATGCTAATCACATTAGCGCACGTTAGCTGAACCGTCCAGTGGGAGGGGGGGTCACCGATCCCGTAGAGGTTAACAGGAGCCGAAGGGCGTTTAAAGGCTACCTCTCCTCACCTGGCAACAGCCTCTTCTGTCATAAACCCCCCCCCCCCCATTCCCTTCCAGTCTGTCACTTCGCCCTGGCTGTTGTCTGTTAGCTCGTGTGCGGCAGGTAGCCTAGTGGTTAGAGCATTGGGCCAGTAACCGAAAGGTTGCTAGATCGAATACCGAGCTTACAAGGTAAAAATCTGTTATTCTGCCCCTGCACAAGGCAGTTAACCCACTGTTCCTAGGCCGTCATTGTAAATAAGAATTTGTTCTTAACTGACTTGCCTATTTAAAATAAAGGTTAAAAAATAACAAATGTGAAAGAGTAAGGGTGGCTGTAGTCTGTTAGTGTGGAATAAGATCAGTCAGAATGTGTGAGAGAGAGGGTGCATGCCGGTCTGTCAGTGGGCTGCAGCATCACTGGTTGAACTATTTAAAGACCTTTACATGCTCAGGATTAATGGCCAGCCTGGATACAGGGGCGAGGGGATATCATTTCAGTCATGCTCTAGCTAAGGTCCCACAAAGAAATCCAGCTCTCACACCCCTCCTCCCCATGCTTCCGCCTATCACCCTAGTCCCTTTCTCTCACTATCCAGGACACGTTTGGGGCTCCTGCTGTTCTTCAGAATAGCTGTGGTAACATCACTAGAGGGTTAAGGTTACTACAAGTCTTTTCATTTTGTGAAAACAAGGAAGAGTCACCTTCCCTTGCTAATAGTAGCTAGCTGGCAGCCTGGTTATCAATGCAAAAAAAGGCTACTTTGATGAATAGCCTAAAGCTCAGACAGAGGAACCAAGAGACAACACTGCCCCCACGGCTGTGGAAGGAATGATATGGCGTGTCTACATTTTCAGGTAACAGAAAAGTATGGCGAATGCCGGAGCGTAGTACATATTATTTGTGCCGAAAAATGACATTGCAACACTCCGAATCTTTCGTCTTCGTAGAGCTTGTAGTAAGCTTTAGGGGTCCTGAGGTATGTCAGTCACAGCCGTTCCTTCTTACCCTCCCCCTCTCCAACACTATAGTCCCCCACAGTATGCTACTCTAACACCCTACTCCAACTTCCACTACGAGTGGAGGACTCCTGCTGCTTTCTAGAATAACTGTTGTAACACTGGGGTGAAGGGGTTAGTAATACTGAACATGTCTCTTACACACAGAAACAGATGCACAGTAGGACATCTGTGTACGACTGTCCCTTGACATCTGTGTACGACTGTCCCTTGACATCTGTGTACGACTGTCCCTTGACATCTGTGTACGACTGTCCCTTGACATCTGTGTACGACTGTCCCTTGACATCTGTGTACGACTGTCCCTTGACATCTGTGTACGACTGTCCCTTGACATCTGTGTACGACTGTCCCTTGACATGTTCTCTCTCTCATAACAGGCCTGTCATGTTACTGTAACCCATCACTATCACATTTCACTCTGTGACAAGTAGTTAAAGCTCTAACATGATTGGACGACATCCCTCCCCTGTGTTTTAGCTGGTCTCTCAACTGTTCTCTGAGTGGCCGACCCAGGGCCTGTAGTTCTATCTCCTTCTCTCTCAGCTCTGCACTAGCCTGAGGACAACAGGAGAATTGGTGTATCACTAATCAACTGATTGAATTCAGCTTTAGTGTCACTATAATTATGCAAAAAGGCACAAGGGGGTGTGGTATATAGCCAATACACCACAGCTGAGTGTTGTTCTTACTCACAACGCAATGTGCCTGGATACAGATCTTAGCCGTGGTATAGTGGCCATGTACCACAAACCCGCAAGGTGCCTTATTGCTATTATAAACTGGTTACCAACGTAATTAGTGTCAGACCCTGCAGGTTGTAGTTAGGTGTCTAAAGGTGTATGAACCAGACTAGCTGTAGGAGACTCACCTGGTCTATGGCCTGTGTCAGGCCCGGTATTAACCCCTCACTGTGCAGTTAGTGTTCAGCCTTGTTGTCTTCACAGCGTCTCTGGATTCTCCTCTGCTCCAGAACCTTCCCTCGCGCCACACCCACACATACAGTGGGGCAAAAAAGTATTTAGTCAGCCACCAATTGTGCAAGTTCTCCAACTTAAAAAGATGAGAGAGGCCTGTAATTTTCAGCATAGGTACACTTCAACTATGACAGACAAAATGAGAAAAAAAATCCAGAAAATCACATTGTAGGATTTTTAATGAATTTATTTGCAAATTATGGTGGAAAATAAGTATTTGGTCAATAACAAAAGTTTATCTCAATACTTTGTTATATACCCTTTGTTGGCAATGACAGAGGTCAAACGTTTTCTGTAAGTCTTCACAAGGTTTTCACACACTGTTGCTGGTATTTTGGCCCATTCCTCCATGCAGATCTCCTCTAGAGCAGTGATGTTTTGGGGCTGTTGCTGGGCAACACGGACTTTCAACTCCCTCCAAAGATTTTCTATGGGGTTGAGATCTGGAGACTGGCTAGGCCACTCCAGGACCTTGAAATGCTTCTTACGAAGCCACTCCTTCGTTGCCCGGGCGGTGTGTTTGGGATCATTGTCATGCTGAAAGACCCAGCCACGTTTCATCTTCAATGCCCTTGCTGATGGAAGGAGGTTTTCACTCAAAATATCACGATACATGGCCCCATTCATTCTTTCCTTTACACGGATCAGTCGTCCTGGTCCCTTTGCAGAAAAACAGCCCCAAAGCATGATGTTTCCACCCCCATGCTTCACAGTAGGTATGGTGTTCTTTGGATGCAACTCAGCATTCTTTGTCCTCCAAACACGACGAGTTGAGTTTTTACCAAAAAGTGACATTATGACATTCTCCCAATCTTCTTCTGGATCATCCAAATGCTCTCTAGCAAACTTCAGACGGGCCTGGACATGTACTGACTTAAGCAGGGGGACACGTCTGGCACTGCAGGCTTTGTTACTTTGGTCCCAGCTCTCTGCAGGTCATTCACTAGGTCCCCCCGTGTGGTTCTGGGGTTTTTGCTCACCGTTCTTGTGATCATTTTGACCCCACGGGGTGAGATCTTGCGTGGAGCCCCAGATCGAGGGAGATTATCAGTGGTCTTGTATGTCTTCCATTTCCTAATAATTGCTCCCACAGTTGATTTCTTCAAACCAAGCTGCTTACCTATTGCAGATTCAGTCTTCCCAGCCTGGTGCAGGTCTACAATTTTGTTTCTGGTGTCCTTTGACAGCTCTTTGGTCTTGGCCATAGTGGAGTTTGGAGTGTGACTGTTTGAGGTTGTGGACAGGTGTCTTTTATACTGATAACAAGTTCAAACAGGTGCCATTAATACAGGTAGCGAGTGGAGGACAGAGGAGCCTCTTAAAGAAGAAGTTACAGGTCTGTGAGAGCCAGAAATCTTGCTTGTTTGTAGGTGACCAAATACTTATTTTCCACCATAATTTGCAAATAAATTCATTAAAAATCCTACAATGTGATTTTCTGGATTTTTTTCCCTCGTTTTGTCTGTCATAGTTGAAGTGTACATATGATGAAAATTACAGACCTCTCTCATCTTTTTAAGTGGGAGAACTTGCACAATTGGTGGCTGACTAAATACTTTTTTGCCCCACTGTAGCTGCTGCTTTTACCTGGGATACACACACACATACACACGGACACACACACACGGACACACACACATGGACACACACACAAGTTAAAGGGAAATTCCAAAATGTTTCAACTTCATATTCTACAGCACCACCCAAAGATCAACATATGTCTGTGTGAAATGACATCATCGGTGTGCAGTGTGTGATTTTAACGAATTATGTGTAGGCATAGCCTACTAATTGTCTACTAACTGGTTGACGATTTAATAGGAAACACTTACACTATATAGCCAAAAGTATGTGGACACCTGCTCATCGAACATCTCATTCCAAAATCATGGGCATTAATATGGAGTTGGTACCTCCTTTGCTGCTATAACAGCCTCCACTCTTCTGGGAAGGCTTTCCACTAGATGTTGGAACATTGCTGCGGAGACTTGCTTCCATTCGGCCACAAGAGCATTAGTGAGGTCGGGCACTGATGTTGGGCGATTAGGCCTCGCTCGCAGTTGGCGTTCCAATTAATCCCAAGTGTTAGACTGGGTCGAGCTCAGGGCTCTGTGCAGGCCAGTCAAGTTATTCCACACCAATCTCGACAAATCATTTCTGTATGGACCTCGCTTTGTGCACGGGCACATTGTCATGCTGAAACAGGAAAGGGCCTTCCCAAAACTGTTGCCACAAAGTTGGAAGCACAGTATCGTCTAGAATGTCATTGTTTATTTATTTTATTTAACCTTTATTTAACTAGGCAGGTCAGTTAAGAAAAAAATCTTATATACAATGACAGCCTACCAAATTCTTATTTACAATGACGACGCTGGGCCAATTGTGCGCCGCCCTATTGGAATTACAATCACGGCCAGTTGTGGTACAGCCTGGAATCAAACCAGGGTCTGTAGTGACACCACTAGCACTGAGATGCAGTGCTTTAGACCGCTCAGGAGCCCCATGCTGTAGCATTAAGATTTCCCTTCACTGGAATTAAAGGACCTAGCCCGAACCATGAAAAACAGCCCCAGACCATTACAGTGGCTTGCGAAAGTATTCACCCGCATTTTTCCTATTTTGTTGCCTTACAACCTGGAATTAAAATAGATTTGATTTACACAACATGCCTACCACTTTGAAGATACCAAATATTTTTCATTGTGAAACGAACAAGAAATAAGACAAAAAAAACGGACAACTGGGATTTTTGCCCATTCTTCAAGGCAAAACTGCTCTAGCTCCTTCAAGTTGGATAAGTTCCACTGGTGTACAGCGATCTTTAGGTCATACCACAGATTTTCAATTGGATTGAGGTCTGGGCTTTGACTAGGCCATTCCAAGACATTTAAATGTTTCCCCTTAAACCACTCCAGTGCTGCTTTAGCAGTATGCTTAGGGTCATTGTCCTGCTGGAAGGTGAACCTCCGTCCCAGTCTCAAATCTCTGGAATACTGAAACAGGTTTCCCTCAAGAATTTCCCTGTATTTATCACCATCCATCATTCCTTCAATTCTGACCAGTTTCCCAGTCCCTGCTGATGAAAAACATCCCCACAGCATGATGCTACCACCACCATGCTTCACTGTGGGGATGGTGTTCTCGCAGTGATGAGAGTTGTTGCGTTTTGCGCCAGACATACTGTTTTCCTTGATGCTCAATTTTCGTCTCATCTGACCAGTGTACCTTCTTCCATATGTTTGGGGAGTCTCCCACATGCCTTTTGGTGAACACCAAACGTGTTTGTTTATTTTTTTCTGTGGAGTGTACGGCTTAAAGTGGTCCTATGGATAGATACTCCAATCGCCACTGTGGAGCTTTGCAGCTCCTTCAGAGTTATCTTTGGTCTCTTTGTTGCCTCTCTGATTAATGCCCTCCTTGCATGGTCTGTGAGCTTTGGTGGGCGACCCTCTCTCGGCAGGTTTGTTGTGGTGCCATATTCTTTCCATTTTGTAATAATGGATTTAATGGTGCTCCGTGGGATGTTCAAAGTTTCAGATATTTTTCATAACCCAACCCTGATCTGTACTTCTCCACAACTTTATCCGTGACCTATTTGGGGCGCTACCTAAGTCTTCATGGTGCTGCTTGCTTGGTGGTGTCCCTTGCTTAGTGGTGTTGCAGATTCTGGGGCCATTCAGAACAGGTGTGTATATATATACTGAGATCATGTTACAGATCATGTGCCACTTAGATTGCACACAGGTGGACTTTATTTAACAAATTCTGTGACTTCTGAAGGTAAATGGTTGCACCAGATCTTATTTAGGGGCTTCATAGCAAATACATACTTTTGCACCCACGCTTTTCTGTTTCTTATTTTTTAGAATTTTTTAGAATTGTTCTTTTGAAGAAAAAAAAAATGATTTTTTTTCATTTCACTTCACCTCACCAATTTGGACTATTTTGTGTATGTCCATTATATGAAATCCAAATAAAAATCAATTTAAATTACAGGTTGTAATACAACAAAATAGGAAAAACGCCAAGGGGGTGAATACTTTTGCAAGGCACTGTTTTCCTCCTCCACTAAACTTTACAGTTGGCACTATGCATTCGGGCAGGTAGCATTCTCCTGGCATCCCCCAAACCCAGAATCGTCCGTCGGACTGCCAGATGGTGAAGCGTGATTCATCACTACAGAGAACGAGTATAAAGTGCTCCAGATTCCAATGACGGCGAACTTTACACCACTCCAGCTGACGCTTGGCATTGCGCATGGTGATCTTAGGCTTGTTTGCGGCTGCTCGGCCATGGAAACCCATTTCATGAAGCTCCCGACGAACAGTTCTTGTGCTGACGTTGCTTCCAGACGCAGCATGGAACTCGGTAGTGAGTGTTGCAACCGAGAACATACAATTGCTTCAGCACTCGCTGGTCCTGTACTGTGACCTTGTGTGGCCTTGCACTTTGTGGCTGAGCCGTTGTTGCTCCTAGATGTTTCCACTTCACAATAACAGCACTTACAGTTGACCGGGGCAGCTCTAGCAGGGCAGAAATCTGACGAACTGACATGTTGGAAAGGTGGCATCTGATGACGGTGCTACGTTGAAAGTCACTAAGCACTTCAGTACGGCCATTCTACTGCCAATGTTTGTCTGTGGGGATTGCAATGCTGTGTGCTTGATTTTATACACCTGCCAGCAACGGGTGTGGCTGAAATAGCTGAATCCACTAATTTGAAGGGGTGTCCACATACTTTTGGCCACGCAGTGTATCTTCATCTATCTTCTTTACTAGAAAACATAGAAATGCGCCATGTTCACATATGTTGATGTTGGGGTGGTTGCTGAAGATGATGAATATGAAGTTGATAAATTACCCTTTAAAGCTAGGACAAGCACACACTGCTTATGGTTTTAACACGAACGCATGTCGTACGCACACACCCACACAAGCAGACCTCTCCATCTCCCCCTGCTCCGATCCAGTTCGGTCCGTAGTTTGCTCTCTCTCTCCTGAAGGGCCAGCAGCTCCTTGACAACCGTCTCCTTAGAGACCTGAGTGATGCACGTGCCACTACGTGTTGTCTCCAGCTCCATATGAAGCCTTCACAACACAATAAAACACAGGTTATTTGTTGTACCGAAACTACACTAAAATGTTCACCTCCTTTCATCAAGAGTACCTTTAGCATCCTGGAGGTGAGTCCTGAATCTATTTGGTATTGTTGTGTTACAATGTGCAGGCTGTGTTTTTCCTCTGTATATTTTCACTGTATTATTGCAATGAGTCATTTATGGATATGTGATATGTGATAGGATTTTCAAATGTTCTGTGTGTGTTTCATCCCATTGAGAGAGTGTCTGGATCATCATAGTCTCTTCCTTCTCTGAGGCTCTTTCCTTTCACACATTGTTACATAATCACTGCTACCTGACAGGCAGCTTCAGACACAGCAGGTCCAACAGACCTGAAATTCCATAATCCGACCTGGGACATGAGTAGGTTCAGGTACTAAATTCTGACTTTTGTCTCGGATCTGGGTCGGGTCTGATATAATTGTCACGGGTCTCTAGTATGTGCAATTAAAATTGATTTACCCTGGACCCTTCCTCTATTCCGTTAATGTGTGAGGTGATGAGAACTGCGTAAGCTTGTTATCTGTGTCAGCCAATTGCAACTCAATAAAACTATAGCTTATGGTTCCGGCTGCTCAACTCACATGCGTCTGCATTGGAGGAGAGAGAGTGAGTAAAAGGAGCCTTGGCCTAGGCTACTGTTGATTGTGAAGATGGAGGCCTTTTTCATTTAAGTAAAACAAAAGTTTGAGGAGAAAGAGTGAAAAGAAGCCGACAAGGGGAATGTCCTTGGACAAGTTTTTATATTGTAGTGGCCAAATGTGTACAACTCGCTATTCAAGTTTGATACAATTTGTTTACTTTCATTGTTTTATTTTCATATTTATTAGCATTTGTTTTATCATTATTATTATTGTAGGCCTATTTAAACCAGTTATTTAAATATGCAAAAAAGTGTTTTGTTTCATTTTGTTGAGACATTTTCTTTGGCTAAATTAAGTTCGAACTGTCAGGACTTTGTTCTGTATTTAGTTTAAGATAAGTTCAAAGTAAGCCTATTAAAAAAGAAAATAGCATTAGCCTATTGCTGTCATTTGTTGGGTTGGCCTACGGTAGACACTCGTCTTTGTTGGTAATTGCAGCAACATAAGCCTGTTCAAAACCTTTGTGAAGGTTTAAACCAATTCTTTAAAGATGCAACAAGAGTTTTGTGTCATTCTGTTAAGCCATTTTCTTTGCCCAAATTAAGTTCCAAATGTAATGTGTTTGCCGCAATATAATAGAATACCGATTGACCTACTACAGGGCTAATCGCACGCACACAGTGAAAAGGAAAAACCAAACAGGGCGAGATGCAAAACTTTATTTAATGTCGCAATATAATAACCTGTTGGTATTTTCTCTTTAAACGATACTTTTGATATTACTCTAATAAAGTTAAGCAACTTTTGTGAAGATCTGGTGTGCTGTGGCTATTATTATGCTTAGCTACTGCAGGCCTATGAAGGCAGTGCGCTCCATCTGACTCTGACAGTTGAACTTGAGGTGAGGAAGAATGTTTTAGGCCTACCAGAGTTAATCTAACAATATAATGCATATCATTAAAAAAATGATTCTGATCGAAAATTATCGAATTATCCTCATTCAGTATGCCTATAGGCCTATCTGACAAGTATAAAGAAATGCATGTCGGTGTTGAACATGTCGCCGACATATCTCTATCTTCCTCTTGGTCTCTCTAGGGCTAGGCCTAAGCTCCTCTTCCTTTATATTCACTTTTGAAATATAGACATGCATTTACAGCTCAAATCTCTGGCAGCTGAACCGTGAGGTGGAGAATTATTATTTTAGGAAAGTACAAACCAATAAAACAATAGGCTATAAAGTTTTGAACCACAGGCTACACATCCAAACACAACTAATATTTTTTGTAATTTGTTATAGACAGTTTTTAAGGACAAGTAGGCCAAATCAGCATGGGTCTGTTTTTCCATGGGCCTTTTCGGAACAGGTCTGACTGTCGCCCCGTTCATTCGGAACAGGTCTGACTGTCGCCCGGTTAATTCGGAACAGGTCTGACTGTCGCCCGGTTAATTCGGAACAGGTCTGACGTTCATCCGGTTCATTCGGAACTGGTCTCTGTTTAGAAAAAATATACATTTCGGTCCGGGTGGGAAAGCTGAAGACCTCATACCACACACTCTCACACACTCTGAGCATGTACAAACACTATGATCATCCAGGGCTTTGGACCAGAAAAACACACATCATGGATGAAACACACACACTCACACAGTTAAAACACAGACCCAGTTAACACAGAATGCACACACACATACACACATAGACAGGTGAGACACTGTGTGTGTCTGTTTCGCAGTATTTCCTTGTGGTCTCTCCGGGGCCTGCGTGTGTGTGTGTTGGCATAGCGTCCAGTTGTGACCGTAGATGATCGGTATCTGTCTCCGCCAGTCGTAGCTGTTCTCTGTAAGCGTCCCGTAATGCATCCAGCTGAGCCTCTCTCTCATGCACTCCCCGGTCCAATTCATCATGCCTACAGATGGGAACATCAAGACACCATCCACCATTAGTCTAGGACTTCTACTCATATGCTGCTAATTGGTCTGTCTTTGTGCCTCTGTCTGAGGTATTTGTATAGTAGTAGTAGTAAGATCTAGGACTCCCTTCTTATTGTATACTCCTTCCTCTCCCCTCCTCTCCCCTCTCGCTTCCTCTCTCTTCCTCTTCCTCTCTCCTTCTCTCTCTTCCTCTTGGTCTGCATAGCTTTTAGTTTGTCTTCTAACTCCTTTGAAATGACAATGGGAAATAAGGCCGGCATGAATCATTTTAAGTGCGTCCTTGACGGAGGTGATGTCCTTTTTCTCCCAGTCTCTGTGCTGTAGCTGTGTGTGCTGACAGAGATCCTCTGAGGCCTTCAGGGCCTCCACAGCCTGGGAGTGGACCTCTGTCTCCTTAGAGAGCAGCTTCACCTGGGAGACACACACACACACACACACGTGTGCTTGCCAGGGATCAGCACATATCATCCCATCTTATTCAGCAGTTTTCCTGGGAGTGTTTACACACACACCCACACACCTGCTCCTTACCCTGAGTTTGTGAGACCGGACCACGGCTCTCATCTCATCTCATCTCAAATCAAATCAAATTGTATTTGTCACATGCGCCGAATACAACAGGTGTAGACCTTACTGTAAAATGCTTACTTACAAGCCCTTAACCAACAATGCAGAAATAGAGTTATTAAAATATTTACTAATAAACTAAATAAAAAAGGGGGTTCAATGTAAATAGTCCGGGTGGCCATTTGATTAATTGTTCAGCAGTCTTTAAAGATCCATCCTCAGGTTGAACTCATGCTCTCCCTGCCCCATTTCATTATCAAAGTCTGTCATCATCTCCTGAACATGTGATGGATAGAGAGAAAATCCTTGGAGATTAACGTATAAAGAATTCCTCAAATTCATCTGGATGTGTCATAGTAGTAGTCCTATTTAAATAGAGGATGATGAATTGTTGATGAAGTTTCCGACAGCCCATACAGACCTCCATGGAAGGTATATTTCCAGCTGACCTATTCTAGACTCCATAGACAGAGCCAGCACCAGCAGACCAGCCAGCCTCACCCAACCTCATTCATCACAGCAGGTGTTAGCACCTTCTCTCCTTACCTCACAGATTTGGGCAAGGGGGGTAATCACACACACACATTCGCGAACACACACACACACCCACAGACCCGCACGCAGACAACTACACACACAAACACACATACAGACACACCACAGACCCACACACAGACAACCATACACACAGTCAGACAAATACACACATACACTGCAGCTCAAAAATGTGTATTTTATCTAGAGATTGAGTGACACAGCAAAGAGCCAGGACAACAGCCAGCAGCAGGACACACTGCATTCCACAGAGTTTAGACTGAAATACCACACACACACACGTACACTCGCACATAGGCTTGGCAGGAAGGTGGTGTAATGGTGATTGACTGGTTTAATCAAGGTAGATGAACTGCTCTTTTGTCTAGGTTGTGGATGTAAAGGTCTCTCCCATCTGGCTGATGTGGTGAAAACATGATGACACTTATGTTAAAACTAGAGAGTAGCCTACCACTGGACCTTCCCACTTCCCTTGTCAAGTGTGTGTGTGTGTTTGTGTACCTGGTTCTGTATAGCCAGCTCTCCCTCCACCTCCTGGGTCTTATGTTGGAGATCTCGTTTCATCCTTTCACACTCTCTCTGCTTCTGAATGTCACCAGCCTGAGCGCTGAGTCACAGAAAGAGGACACACACATACAGTCACTCACAAGAGGCCGAAGCCCTCATGGCACTGGAAAGTACACACGCACACTGGATGCAAAAGCCATCATGACATCAGGAAATACACTTACACCGGTCACTGACACCACCATGACATCAGGAAATACACTTACACTGGTCACTGACACCACCATGACATCAGGAAATACACTTACACTGGTCACTGAAACCACCATGACACTAGATGACCTCTCAAAATTGAGAACACGGAGGAAACATAGAGAGGGCTTTCACATATTTCAGGCAAAGTGACAGTCTTAGACAGTTAAAACTTCAAATCACTTGCAGTGTCTTCGGAAAGTATTCAGACCCCTTGACTTTTTCCACATTTTGTTAGGTTAGAGCCTTATCCAAAAATGTATTAAATAGTTTATTTTCCCCCTCATCAATTTACACACAATACCCCATAATGTCAAAGCAAAAACAGTTTTTATAAATGTTTTCTAATTTATAAAAAATAAATAAAAATGAAATAATACATTTACATAACTATTCAGACCCTTTACTCTGGCTGGGCAACTCAAGGATATTCAGAGACTTGTCTCGAAGCCACTCCTGTGTTGTCTTGGCTGTGTGCTTAGCGTCGTTGCCCTGTTGGAAGGTGAACCTTCACCTTCATCTGAGGTCCTGAGCGCTCTGGAGTAGATTTTCTTCAAGGATCTCTCTGTACTTTTCTCTGTTCATCTTTGCCTCGATCCTGACTTGTCTCCCAGTCCCTGCCACTGAAAAACATCCCCACAGAATGATGCTGCCACCACCATGCTTCACCGTAAGGATGGTGCCAGGTTTGCTCCAGATGTGATGCTTGGCATTCAGGCCAAAGAGTTCCATCTTGGTTTCATCAGACCAGAGAATCTTGTTTCTCATGGTCAGAGTCCTTTAGGTGCCTTTTGGCAAACTCCAAGCGCGCTGTCATGTGCATTTTACTGAGGAGTGGCTTCCGTCTGGCCACTCCACCATAAAGGCCTGATTGGTAGAGTGCTGCAGAGATTGTTGTCTTTCTGGAAGGTTCTACCATCTCCACAGAGGAACTATAGAGCTCTGTCAGAGTGACCATCGGGTTCTTGGTCACCTCCCTGACCGAGGCCCTTTTCCCCCGATTGTTCAGTTTGGCCAGGCGGCCAACTCTAGGAAGAGTCTTGGTGGTTCCAAACTTCTTCCATTTAAGAATGATGGAGGCCACTGTGAACTTTTTTGGTACCTTTCCCCAGATCTGTGCCTCGACACAATCCTGTCTCGGAGCTCTGTTGACAATTCCTTCGACCTCATGGCTTGGTTTTTGCTCTGACATGCACTATCAACAGTGGGATCTTATATAGACGGGTGTGTCCCTTTCCAAATCATGGATACCAATGGTGCTGGAGGAGATGGCTGCCGTTTTACGGGCTCCTAACCAGTTGTGCTATTGTGTGTGATTTTTCACGTTATTTGGAACTTATCTTGTACATAATGTTTCTGCCACCGTCTCTTATGACCGAAAAGAGCTTCTGGATATCAGGACAGCGATTACACACCTCATACTGGACGAAGATTTTTTCTTTAACGAGTCGGACGCGAAGGATTTACTTCAGACACCTGACAAGAACCTCATCCCCGTTATTCGCAGGAGAAAGAGACAGAGATATCGGGGACGTAGGTTGGGGTGCCTTGTAAGGATCCGACGGTGAGTGGGTAATCTGCCTCTACCATCAGTCCTATTAGCCAATGTAAAATCATTGGATAACAAAATAGACGAGCTACGGTCACGAATATCCTACCAACGGTACATTAACTGTAATATCTTACAGTATGTTTCACAGAGTCGTGGCTGAAGGACGACATGGATAGAATACAGCTGGCGGGATTTATGCTGCACCAGCAAGATAGAACAGCTGCCTCCGGTAAGATAAGAGGTGACTGTGTATATTTGTAAACAACAGCTGGTGCACGAAATCAAATATTATATTATAAATATATCGAGGTTTTGCTCGCCTCAGGTACACACTATTTACCAAGAGCATGTTTTCTACCAGCATGTTACATGTGCAACCAGAGGGGGAAAAAAACTCTAGACCACCTTTACTCCTCACACAGAGACGCATACAAAGCTCTCCCTCGCGCTCCATTTGGCAAATCTGAACATAATTCTATCCTCCTGATTCCCGATTAGAAGCAAAAACTAAAGCCGGAAGCACCAGTGACTCGGTCATTAAAGAAGTGGTAAGATGATGCAGATGCTAAGCTACAGTACTGTTTGCTAGCACATACTGGAATATGTTCTGGGATTCTTCAGATGACATTGAGGAGTACACCACACCAGTCACTGGCTTCATCAATAACTGCATTGATGACGTCGTCCCCACAGTGACTGTATGTACATACCCCAACCAGAAGCCATGGATTACAGGCAACATCAGCACTGAGCTAAAGGCTAGAGCTGCTGCTTTCAAGGAGCGGGACTCTAACCCGGACGCTTACAAGAAATCCCGTAATGCGCTCAGACAAACCATCAAACAGGCAAAGCGTCAATACAGGACTAAGATTGAATCGTACTACACCTGCTCCAACGCTCGTTGGATGTGGCAGGGCTTGCAAAATATTACAGACTACAAAGGGAAGCACAGCCGTGAGCTGCCCAGTAACACGAGCCTACCAGATGAGCTAAATTACTTCTATGCTCGCTTCGAGGCAAGCAACACTAAAGCATGCATGAGAGCATCAGCTGTTCCAGACGACTGTGTGATCACGCTCTCTGTAGCCGATGTGAGTAAGACCTTTAAACAGGTCAACATTCACAAGGCCGCAGGGCCAGATGGATTACCAGGACGTTGTCTCCGAGCATGCGCTGACCAACTGGCAAGTGTCTTCACTGACATTTTCAACCTGTCCCTGACTGAGTGTGTAATACCAACATGTTTCAAGCAGACCACCAAAGTCCCTGTGCCCAAGAAGACTAAGGTAACCTGCCTAAATGACTACCGACCCGTAGCACTCACGTCTGTAGCCATGAAGTGCTTTGAAAAGATGGTCATAAAAACACATCTGCCACTCTGATCCTCAACACGGGGGCCCCTCAGGGGTGCGTGCTCAGTCCCCTCCTGTACTCTCTGTTCACCCAGGACTGCATGCCAACGACACAACAGTGGTAGGCCTGATCACCGACAACGATGAGACAGCCTATAGGGAGAAGGTCAGAGAACTGACCGTGTGGTGCCAGGATAAGAACCTCTCCCTCAATGTGATCAAGACAAGGAGATGATTGTGGACTACAAGAAAAGGAAGAACGAGCACGCCAACATTCTTATCGACGGGGCTGTAGTGGAGCAGGTTGAGAGCTTCAAGTTCCTTGGTGTCCACATCACCAACAAACTTTCATGGTCCAAACACACCAAGACAGTCGTGAAGGGGGCACGACAAAGCCTATTCCCCCCCAGATGACTGAAAAGATTTGGCATGGGTCCTTAGAGCCTCAAAAAGTTCTACAGTTACACCATCGAGAGCATCCTGACTGGTTGCATCACTGCCTGGTATGGCAACTGCTCGGCCTCCGACCGGAAGGTACTACAGAGGGTAGTGCGTACGGCCCAGTTCATCACTGGTGCCAAGCTTCCTGCCATCCAGGACCTAGTTTCAGAGGAAGACCCTAAAGATTGTCAAAGACTCCAGCCACCCTAGTCATATATTGTTCTCTCTGCTACCGCACGGTACTCTAACTCTACATACATGTACATATTACCTCAATTACCTCGACTAACCTGTGCCCCCGCACATTGACTCTGTACCGGTACCCCCCTGTATATAGCCTCGCTACTGTTATTTTACTGCTGCTCTTTAACTATTTGTTATTTTTACTTATCTATTTGTTATTTTGATTTTTACTTATCACTTATTTTTCTTAAAACTGCGTTGTTGCTTAAGGGCTTGTACATAAGCATTTCACTGTAAGGTCATCACTTGTTGTATTCGGAGTATGTGACAAATAACATTTGGTTTTATTTGATTGATTTTATTTGTTGTCCAATCAGTTGAATTTACCACAGGTGGAATCCAATCAAGTTGTACAAACTTCTCAAGGATGATCAATGGAAACTGGATGCACCTGAGTTCAGTTTCCAGTCTCATAGCAAAGGGTCTGAATACTTATGTAAATAAGTAAAAAAACAAAAAAATGTTTTAATACATTTGCTAAATATTCTAAAAAATAATCTTTTACTTTAACATTATGGGGTATTGTGTGTAGATTTCAGAGGATTTTTTTGTATTTAATCCATTTTAGACGTAACAAAATGTTGAAAAAGTGAAGGGGTCTGAATACTTTCCGAAGGCACTGTAAACCGTGTATGCGGCAGAGCAACATAGTGAAATAACAGTTAAAAGCCTAATAATTATCTTTCAACTATAAATGATCTACTAAGATAGAGCCTACAGTATAAACTGTGCTCTAAATGCCATATAAATTTGCATATGAGATCACTAATGGGTAGTCTTGTCTAAATATAGCCCACACAGATGGGTCTGGTGAGTTATCGTGGGGCTAAATGTGGGGCTGGGGCATCATGTCATGTGTACAACAATCTAGGGTAATCATCAGCCGTAATAGGCATCTTTGTTTGAGACCAGAGGCTGGCATTCTTCTCTCAGCTTGTTCATTAGGCTGTCCTCCTCTATCTGCAGTCAGTCAGTGGCTCATTACTGGGAAACAGTGAGGGAAAAGAAGCCCCTGGAGAGCTTTGTTAGTGTGAGTCTTTTGAATGGGAATAAGACTGTATTAGACACCAAAGCCCTGAAATAAAAACCATATGATTTAACGATTCATTGTCAAATTGCTCAGTTCAGATCTTGAGACAAAGAGCCAGAACTAAGGAACTCTCTCTCTCTCTCTTAGATTGGGTCTATGTGGAGCTTCTGCCACATTGCTCGTTACACCCATCCAGTCCTTTGGCTTTCATACCTGGGGCTTCTTCAAGAAATGGCTAAGGGGT
Organism: Salvelinus alpinus; assembly: GCF_045679555.1. Lineage (NCBI taxonomy): Eukaryota > Metazoa > Chordata > Actinopteri > Salmoniformes > Salmonidae > Salvelinus > Salvelinus alpinus. Next base: position 78,226,787 of record NC_092088.1, read on the forward strand.
AGTAGTCAGTGGCTAGTGTGACTAATTTAGGATGGGACAAGTGTAGGGCAACCATTCCACCTGTAGCCCACTCCCCTGGCCTACCCCCCTGTATATAGTCTCGCTATTGTTATTTTAATGCTGCTCTTTAATTACTTGTTACTTTTATTTCTTATTCTTATCCGTATTTTTTTTAAACTGCATTGTTGGTTAGGGGCTCGTAAGTAAGCATTTCACTGTAAGGTTGTATTCGCGCGCATGTGACTAACACAATTTGATTTGAACATTACTCAAACAGAGTGAGAGAGAGAGCGAGAAAGACATACATTTCAGATACACAGATACACATGACAGCTGCCAGCAGAAATTCGTAGCTGATGTTAGTTACATTAGGAGGGCTAAGCTAGCAGGTGGTTGGCTAACGCTACCTCGACAGCATGCAACTAATATAGCTCCTAGCCTACATGATGCAAAAATATATATATTTAGCTATAAATGTATCACCGTTAGCATGTAAACTAAGCGTTGAATGCAAACTTGATAGCATGTTTCTATGGAAACCCTGGCGTTGTCCATCTGTGTAATTATTCCAGGTACAAAATTGGTTTGTGAAGAACAAAAAATAAAGTCCTGCCCACAATGACAAAAAATGATTACACAACATTTAGCTACCTCCGACACATGGGTATCATACCAACACATAACACACAGACATGGACCTTAATGAAAATCAAATTTGACTTGGCCACCCCAAAGTGGACAAATATGTGAATTTGGAGGGCTTTAGGACAAAGCCCTCTTACGCAAGTTTTCTAGATCATTCCCTAAAATAAAAACGCGCTTGAGAAGGAGGCGTGAACGCATGGTCCGGACCAGAAGACAAAGCATCCTCAGGTATGAACAACCCTGATCATTAGGCAACTGCTAAACATTGGCATGATTGAAGTTCCATGCCCGTTGATAATTTTGTATGACAGCTGTAATTTAAAACACCGATTGCTGAGGTCCGTTTTTTCGATAAGTCGTGACTTGCAGCCTCATTCAGTGGTGTTTATTATAAAGCTTCATTATAAGAGCTTTAATACAAAGTCATCACTTCATATCCATATACTTTCCGGTGGATATATTGTCTCACATTCCTACCTGCAAAAGGACAAACCACACGGCCAACCGTTGAAGTAAGTTCAAATATAATTTTATTCAACATAATGGCTTGTAGAGGTAGTGAGAGGAAACTCTAATGATCCGAACGCGCATTTATGCCTAACGTAGAATTCAATGCAATTCAACGTAGGGTCTTCAGACTAGTAGATGTGATGAGTTTTAGTAGGCAAACAGGTTGTTGTGATAGGAAGATGTGTTTTTATGCAAAGTCAAACTGGTGAAGTTCCATGGCATAAACTGATGGTATTTAACATATTACGGTAGGATGTTTATCAATGATTTATATATACACTAAATGACTGACGGGGGCGCTGTTTTAAAAACACCGCGTCGTCATCTTGGCACCCACCCACAGTTGTAAAAAATATTTTAGAAGCTATAGAAATGCATTTATTAATATCTACATTTGTTTTAGCCATTTTAATTACAGACATCTTAATACATACTTTTACATTATATTATGCAGGTTGAACATAAAAATGTAAAATATATAAAAATATGTATAATTTTTAGAAAGTACAAAACCCTACGCATACTGCTAAAGCAACACTCGAGTGGTTTAAGGGGGAACATTTAAATGTCTTGGAATGGCCTAGTCAAAGCCCAGACCTCAATCCAATTGAGAATCTGTGGTATGACTTAAAGATTGCTGTACACCAGCGGAACCCATCCAACTTGAAGGAGCTGGAGCAGTTTTGCCTTGCAGAATGGGCAAAAATCCCATTGGCTAGATGTGCCAAGCTTAGAGACATACCCCAAGAGACTTGCAGCTGTAATTGCTGCAAAAGGTGGCTCTACAAAATATTGACTTTGGGGGGGGGTGAATAGTTATGCATGCTCAAGTTCTGGGTTTTCTGGTCTTATTTCTTGTTTGTTTCACCCAAGAAAATATTTGTGCATCTTCAGAGTGGTAGGCATGTTGTGTAAATCAAATGATACAAACCTCCAAAAAATCTATTATAATTCCAGGTTGTAATGCAACAAAATAGGAAAAATGCTAAGGGGGTGAATACTTTCGCAAGCCACTATCTTATACTTGCCTCAAGCTTACTTCAACTGTCGTACCCCATCAGAACCCAAAATATAAGCTTGTTTTACCCCAATGTTTGTAAACAATGTGTAGCCTCAACATGGCTTAAACTATCATTTTGATTTCATGGATGGTCAGTCCTTGCATCCATAGCTCTGTTTTATACATTTGAGAGTGATTACATTTCTCCAGGCCCATCCCTCATATTTTTATCAAAACAGAGGCGTGGTGTCTGCAGTGTTATTGTTTCAAGTAAGGATTCTAGCTTTAAGTTTAATCAACATTTTTTTTTATAGTGTACAGTGCATTCGGAAAGCTTTCAGACCCCTTGACTTTTTCACATTTTGTTATGTTACAGCCTTATTCTAAAATTGATAATCGTTCCACCCCCCGTCCCCGTCAATCTACACACAATACCCCATAATGACAAAATAAAAACAGGTTTTTAGAAATGTTAGCAAATGTATAAAAGAATAATAATAAATGATATCTCAGACCCTATACACAGTACTTGAGTCTCCTTGGGTATGACTCTACAAGCTGTATCACAACCGGCTGTGATTGAGAGTACCATAGGGCAGTGCACAATTGGCCCAACGTCGTCTGGGTTTGGCCGGTATAGGCCGTCATTGTCAATAAGAATTTGTTCTTTACTGACTTGCCTAGTTAAATAAACAAAAAAGCTTGACACGCTAGTATTTGGAGTTTCTCCCACTATGCTCTGCAGATCCTCCTCAAGCTCTGTCAGGTTGGATGGAGAGCGTCGCTGCACAGCTATTTTCAGGTCTCTACAGACCTGTTAAATCAAGTTCAAGTTTGGGCTCTGGATGAGCCACTCGGACATTCAGACACTCAAGGACATCCAGCAACCTTTCAGTTACTGGCCAAATGCTCTAACCACTAGGCTACCTCCGGCCAAGAGGAAGAGTCATGGTGGTTCCAAACTTCTTCCATTTAGGAATGATGTAGGCCACTGTGTTCTTGGGGACCTTCAATGCTGCAGAAATGTTTTGGTACCATTCCCCAGATCTGTGCCTCAACAAAATCCTGTCTCGGAGCTCTATTCCTTCGACCTCGTGGCTTGGTTTTTGCACTGTCAACTGTGGGACATTGTATAGACAGTTGTGTGCCTTTCCAAATCATGTCCAATCAGTAATATTTACCACAGGTGGAGTCCAATACGGTTGTAGAAACATCTCAAGGATGATCAATGGAAACAGGATGCACCTGAGCTTTATTTTGAGTCTCATAGCAAAGGCTCTGAATACTTCAGTTTAAAAAAAGATTTGCTCTGTTTTCACTTTGTCATTATGTGGTATTGTGTGTAGATTGACGGATAAAATAATTGGATCCATTTTAGAATAAGGCTGTAACGTAACAAAATGTGGAAAAAGGCAAGGGAATACTTTCTAAATGAACTATATATATTCTGAGATGTCCAGGTGTGCCTACATTCTTCAGTCCAATGTAAACAAGAAGGTCTAGAACAGTAGCTATAACAACAGGTGACAGAGATTATGATCATGAATGGAATACTCTCACTCTTAATTTACAGCACAATGTAATGATTAACTACTGGTTTAGGATTCAGGGATCAACAGGATGTTCACTGCTTTGGCAGGAAACTTATTCCTGAAGCCAAGAGAGACAGTAATGCCACATGGATATGGTTGGCTGGTACTTGTTGGCTTCTGGAAGCCCTGATGATAAAATAACAGGTCCTAAGGCTTGTCCTGTGCCAGACCCATACTGTTTGCTATAGTGTTGGTGTAGAGGGGGAACAAATCTAGCCTGTGACACAACCTGGCTGGTCCCACTGGATCTTTAGCCCTGAATATTCTGAACAGACATCAGTACTCTGTCATAGCCAATCAGTGGTCTACAAGGATCAGTGCCACAGGTGTGCGAGAGAATGTGTGTTTGCAAATATGGTGTATGTCAGTTTGGCCTGGCAGACGTCCTAGCAGGAAAGCATTCGATCTTAATGCAGTGGGATGTCCAATCCCAAACTGACACGGCCTTCTAGGCAATGTGAGCAACACGGTAACAGTGCACCCCTCTTCGTTAAAGGTCTGAATGTTTCCCGCCTGTTATCCACAGAGAAAGTGATCCTAGTAATCGTGCATGTGTCCTGGGATGGGAAATGTCAATCTTATTTTAGGAGAGCTGATAGTGGGGTGCTGGCTGACTGCTGCATGGAGCACGAGGGGTTGGGATACCCGGTTATAGAGGTGGGGCTAGGGGAGAGTGTATGTTTGCCTGTTGGTTGGGAGCCAGGCGGCTACACGCGACACTGGAGTAGTTCATACAGCAGACGCGCACCTCACATCCCATTCAGAGGGTTACAGCTGCATCAAGGGTAGGTGATTTGCTACCGATTCAATGCTGTGGAATCTGATGTTTACTTAGATAAAAAAAAAAAACGTATTTATTGATCAGTGTCGATAGATTATCAACAATATTCAAGTTGTATTTATTCTGTCACTTGCTGGCAAAAAAAAGTATTTCTGAATGTGTAGATGGCGTTTTAGTGGAAAGTAATTCTGTTGACAAACTTGTAACCACACTGTTAAGAAAATGGCCTTTTGAATGTTTTTGTACTACTACTGGAGAGCTCTCCTTTGTCTACACCCATTCAGCGTTGTTGACACCCTCATAATCCAGCCCCACCCATCTCTTTGGATTTTTCAAGAGTGTAATATGGTTTGGTTGCATTATTCAGTAGTGATAAGGTGTCCAATCAAACGCATCTTTTGACAAACGGTTAAAATGTATTCATTGTGTAGATACTCCTCTAAGAAAACCAATGGTCCAAACCGCATGTCTCTATCATAATCAAAAGGTATTGGAGTTTTTAACCTTGTAGGATGGTCAAAATTAGGGCGAGTGTCACGTCCTGACCATAGTGCTTATGTGTTTTGCTTGTTTTAGTGTTGGTCAGGACGTGAGCTGGGTGGGCATTCTATGTTGTGTGTCTAGTTTATCTGTTTCTGTGTTCAGCCTAATATGGTTCTCAATCAGAGGCAGCTGTCAATCGTTGTCCCTGATTGAGAATCATATATAGGTGGCTTGTTTTGTGTTGGGTTTTTGTGGGTGGTTGTCTCCTGTGTCAGTATTTGTGCCACACGGGACTGTGACGGTTAGTACGTTTGTTGTTTTGTATTTTGTCTAGTTTTCTTGTTATTAAATCATGGAAACTTACCACGCTGTACATTGGTCCTCCGATCCTTCTCGCCTCTCCTCGTCTGAGGAGGAGGACGACTTAGACTGCCGTTACAGCGAGTAAATCAATGGAGGACAGAAAAGGTTTTTAAAAAATCTGGAAAATAGCATTGCGTCAGCTAGGCCAGAGAGAATCTCCAGCCTAGTTGAGCAATGCTATTTTCAAGATATTTTTGACCCATATTTGTTTATTTTCCCTTTTGTACTTGTTACAACACTACATAGCCATAATGACATTTGAAATGTCTCTTCCTTTGAAACCTTTTGAGTGTAATTTACTGTTAATTTCTGATTGTTTATTTCACTTGCTTTGGCAATGTAAACATGTTTCCCTTGCCAATAAAGCCCTTTGGGGGAGAGATGCATTTTTGTAAAAAAAATTAATGTATGAATATAAATCACAGAAAACACTACCCCACTCCGCTTTCACCACTGTAGTGTTGATTCTCTCTCCCAGAGCTGACGCACACACACTCGCACTCAAAATGCTCTGGGTGACCACCCGCCAATGTGGCTTGTAAGAACATTACACCAACCATTGCCAAAATGTACCGGCATTTGTGGCTGGCGTTAATTTCCCACCCTGCTTGTAAGGCTGGTAGGTAAGATTGTATGATAGGATGTTGTGGTTCTAGAGGAGAGATGCAACACCTTTTTAGCATACGCGACTGACCAGGGCCCGGTTTCCCAAAAGCATCTTAAGTTCATCGTTACATCTCCAAGCTGTTTCCCAAATCCATCGTTATTAATGTTGCACTTAAATGCTTGCAATCTAACGCCTGCCTCAGATCATTCGTAGAACAGCTAAGTGTGTCGTTAGATGCTTTGTTTGCCCTTCGCATCACTTTATACACAGAATCGCATGGTTGATCCCTCTATGACCGCTGATAACTTCAGAACAAAGTTGACTACAAATAAAAAGTTGCCAATGTCTTTGCAATTGACACAAATAAGCGACGTAGGCTAAATATTATTCAAACTGACTTCATTAACATATAAACAGTATAGGCCTATGTCAATCACTTTGAAATGCATTTCATATTCAATTAATTGATTTCTATTTTGCTACTTATAGGCTACTGTCTGTAATTTGTATCAATATATTTCATGATGTGTAACCTAACGTGCACAATGATGTGCCACATCTGTGATTTGCCTCCTTGGAAATGATCCTGGCCTCAAAGTTTATCCCCCCTCGGCAGGTAATAACCTAAAATATGAAACAGTCATCCCTCCTCGGCTACCCTCCCTGAGACAGTTTCACTGCAGCCTCCGCTGTTGGATACTGAGACAGTTCAACTACTTCTCTGATAGAGTTGTGTGTGAAATCGGAGGGCCTGTTGTCCGGATCTCTGGCAGTCTCTCTGGGGGTGCCACAGGGTTCAATTCTCGGGCCGACTCTTTTCTCTGTAAATATCAATGATGTCGCTCTTGCTGCTGGTGATTCTCTGATCCACCTCTACGCAGACGACACCATTCTGTATACTTCTGGTCCTTCTTTGGACACTGTGCTAACAAGCTTCAATGCCATACAACACTCCTTCCGTGGCCTCCAATTGCTTTTAAATGTTAGTAAAACTAAGTACATGCTCTTCAACCGATTTGCTGCCCGCACCCTCCCGCCCGACTAGCATCACTACTCTGGACGGACTTAGAATATGTGGACAACTACAAATACCTAGGTATCTGGTTAGACTGTAAACTCTCCTTCCAGACTCACATTAAGCATCTCCAATCCAAAAGTAAATCTATAATCGGCTTCCTATTTCGCAACAAAGCTTCCTTCACTCATGCTGCCAAACATACCCTCGTAAAACTGACTATGCTACCGATCCTTGACTTTGGCGATGTCATTTACAAAATAGCCTCCAACACTCTACTCAGACTGCATCCAATTTGCTATCACAGTGCCATCCATTTTGTCACCAAATGCTACCTACCACTGCGACCTGTATGCTCTCGTTGGCTGGCCCTCACTACATATTCGTCGCCAAACGCACTGGCTCCAGGTCATCTATAAGTCTTTGCTAGGTAAAGCCCCGCCTTATCTCAGCTCACTGGTCACCATAGCAACACCCACCCATAACACGCGCTCCAGCAGGTATATTTCACTGGTGATCCCAAAGCCAACACTTCCTTTGGCCGCCTTTCCCTCCAGTTCTCTGCTGCCAATGACTGGAACGAATTGCAAAAATCTCTGAAGCTGGAGACTCATATCTCCCTCTCTAACTTTAAGCACCAGCTGTCAGAGCAGCTTACCGATCACTGCACCTGTACACAGCCAATCTGTAAATAGCCCATCCAACTACATCATCCCCATATTGTTACTTATCCTCTTGCTCTTTTGCACCGCAGTGTCTCTACTTGCACATCTATCACTCCAGTGTTAATGCTAAATTGTAATTATTTTGCCTATTTATTGTCTACATTTGCGCACAAGGGAACATAAATAGAAAAATCTTTATTTTCTTTTGTGTTATTGACTGTACGTTTGTTTGTAACTCTGTGTCGCTTTGCTTTATCTTGGCCAGGTCACAGTTGTAAATGAGAACTTGTTCTCAACTGGCCTACCTGGTTAAATAAAGGTGAAATAATAAAATACAAAGCAACTTCCTGGACTATGACAGATATTATGTAATACCTTGACTACAAACCTTTTCTGTACTAAAGAAATAAATGAGAGATTGGAGGGCCAATAGACACTGAAGGAGTATATAACCGATAGTCTAACTACAGATCTGAATTTTCCCAGAAGTGTCCCATTGACGTAAGTAATGTGATGTGAAAGTGTGCGCTTTTTATTTTTTCTCTGTGGAGGATGCTGCTGTGTGTCTTTTCTGCAGGGTGTGACTACTGGAACAGGATGTCTCCTTGTTTTGATTTGCTGTTATAGTTCTTCATTGGTTTCAGCTCATCCAGGAACACACAGAGAAAGACCCTTCTCCCTCTTCTGGCCCCCCCCTTTCAAATTGAGATTACAGCCACCCAAATGGCACCATTGAATAACAATGGAACTAGCCTTGGACCTGGCAGCAAATGGCCTCTATCAATGGAAACCCTTCTACTTTGCACAACAACCAGACGTTGCAGAGCTTAATCCCTGGAAAACAACATGGGACCAGACTGCTACAATAATAAGACTTTGAACCTCACTGAAAACCTTACATTCTCTTTCCCAAAGGACACAGAGTGCCAAAACCTTACATTTCCTACTCTTTGGCACTCTGAGTCCTTTTGAGAATGTCTGATATCATTGTGTTACTATGCTGTCTTTCACTATGCTTTGTGTACATTTTTATTTCAGATGTTTTTTTTCTTTTTTTTCGTTATTACCATGTCAATTTTGGTATCCACGGAAACACAAGGAAATGACATGAACATTGAAACAGGTGCTGTGACTGCACCAAGAAGGTACAGCCAGTTATGGACATCATTGTTATGAACATGACCTAACTCAGCCACACCTTCTTTCACACTGTGATTCAAATGGGAAGGACTGACCTGAAGCTCGGCCAATCAGAGGTCATGTAGGCTGAGTCAAACCCTCCCTAGAACTATAAAATACTGTGAATGCTTATCTTCAATTGTAGTCAAACTGTCCATGTCCTATAGGGGACTCCGTCCTGGATGACCTCTGTAGCACACACATATGTTTTTGGGCTAAGCTCTTGATAGACACGCTTAGGACATTGAGTCCTCGCCGTTTTATGGATTTATATCGAAGGAAGAACTTTGGAATGTGTACCAGAGCCCCTGAGAAGATCCCGGAGTTCAACACAGATAAATAAGCATACAACCTGACTGCCTTTCTTTGCTTGTTGGTGTTAAGCTGTAGGCCTTATCTTATGATTCTGCCTATTGATTCATATTGCTAAAAGATTAGCTTATGTACCACAGACAAGCCATTATTTCCCAACTCTTAAATTCTCGGCCTCGGCCTATTGCCAAGTGTTGTATCCATGCTGTTTTATTGTTAACTACAGTAGCTTTCAGTTTATTGAAAATCCCCATCCCAAAACGCCATTCCTTTATTCTGTATCATCTGTGGTGTATTTGTTATCTTTCAACAAATGTGTGTTTTACAAGAGTGTTGTTTCTGGTACCAGACAGATCTAACGGCTCACTACCAAGAATTACTAATGTTTTAGTCTTATGGAGTTATACTTAGAAGACCAATAACAGACTGGTGCCCCAATCTCATAACTTGACCCTCCCTTATACACTGTGTGTCTAACCCTGATGTTACCCACTTCTCTATTACTGTCTACATCTACGTCTCTTCTCTCTCAGTTCTGACCCAAGCTGACGGGACAGAGGATTGAGGGAATCTCCTAGCAGAGAGCATCATGGGAGGAGCCGTGGTAGACGATGAGCCTAGTGATGTGAAGGCGCCAGACGGAGGGTGGGGCTGGGCCGTGCTGGCCGGAGGGTTTGTCATCACTGGGTTCTCCTACGCCTTCCCCAAGGCTGTCAGTGTGTTTTTCAAGGAATTGATCAGGGAGTTCGGAGTGGGATATAGCGACTGTGCATGGATTTCTTCTATACTGTTGGCCATGCTCTATGGCACAGGTACGCATACATGCATGCATACATACATACATACATACATACATACATACATACATACATACATACATACATACATACATACATACATACATACATACATACATACATACATACATACATACTGGTATGTAACAACTGAAGTGTTTTCCCAATGGTGAGCCAGTACAAGAAAGAGTAGAGAAGGTGTCAGACCTGGGTGTTACAACCTCCAGAGTCTACACCAAACTGACAGGATCTTCATGCATGTCATTTTATTTTACCAGGTATTTATTATGGATCCCCAGTAGTTCCTTCCAGGGCAGAAGCTACTCTCCCTGGGGTTTATTATGGATCTCCAGTAGTTCCTGCCAAGGCAGAAGCTACTCTTCCTGGGGTTTATTATGGATCCCCAGTAGTTCCTGCCAAGGCAGAAGCTACTCTTCCTGGGGTTTATTATGGATCCCCAGTAGTTCCTGCCAAGGCAGCAGCTACTCTTCCTGGGGTTTATTATGGATCCCCAGTAAGGGGGAGGCAATTACATCACAAAACATTTAAATGAAACAGTACATCATACAACACATTGTTACACCACTACTTTACCACTGAAAATCTACGAAATGTCTAATACAACAATATTACAACAGTACTATGTTCGGTTAGTCGCATTGAAATAAAACATCTCTTTTACAAGAGAGACCTGGCCAAAATAGCAGCACAAAATTTCAGAGACATTTACAGAAAGCACTAAGCACACATTATCTACATTGAACAGGAGATCTTTTTTGTGGGAGGTTTGGTGACATTGACAGCCCCCCAATTCATTTTCCACCATAGATTTTAGATTTAAACTCATTCAAAGAGAGGCTCCTGTAATTTCATGTCCTTTTGTAGCTCATTCCAAGTGGAAGGGGCAGAGAACTGGAACACTTTTTTCTACCCAGCTCTGTACTGGCCTTACACACACCTAATTGTGCATATGTGTGTGTCTGCAGGTCCACTGTGCAGTGTGCTGGTGAACAAGTTTGGGTGTCGGCCAGTGATGATGGTGGGAGGGCTCTTTGCCTCCTTGGGAATGATTCTGGCCTCCTTGGCCACCAGTATCATACATATCTACCTTTGTACTGGAGTTATAACAGGTTGGTAAACACACATCTACCTTTGTACTGGAGTTATAACAGGTTGGTAAACACACATCTACCTCTGTACTGGAGTTATAACAGGTTGCTAAACACACATCTACCTCTGTACTGGAGTTATAACAGGTTGGTAAACACACATCTACCTCTGTACTGGAGTTATAACAGGTTGGTAAACACACACACAATTTAACTGTTTCCCCTTTTCTACCAGGTCTGGGCCTGGCACTGAACTTCCAGCCATCTCTTATCATGCTGAATCGTTACTTTAGTGAGAAGAGGCCTCTAGCTAACGGACTATCTGCTGCCGGGAGCCCCGTGGCCCTCTGCTGCCTCTCGCCTCTGGGACAGGTACGACACTTCTCCTCTTCAGTCTCCCGCTCTGCAGTTGTAGATCAGTATTATGATGTAGGGAGAAACATGTATGAACACAATGAAAGATGTGTGCTACTCTGAAAGATTAAAAGAAATACAAAGGGGAAATAATATGCTCTGTTGGAGTTACGGATCATTGATATTGTTAATGGTTTTTCTTCGTATTTCACCCCCAAAGGTGCTGCAGTACTACTACGGTTGGAGAGGCGGCTTCCTCATCCTGGGAGGTCTGCTGCTCAACTGCTGTGCATGTGGGGCCCTGATGAGGCCCCTGGTGGGCCCCAAGAAGCCCCAGGACCAGGAGTTGCAGGCTGTAGACCAAGCAGAAAAAAAGCCTAATCCTCAGAAGAAGCTCCTGGACTTTAGCGTATTTAAAGACCGAGGTTTTCTCATCTATGCCATAGCTGCGTCCATCATGGTACTGGGTCTGTTTGTGCCCCCTGTGTTTGTGGTGAGCTATGCCAAGGAGATGGGAAATGAAGACACCAAGTCTGCCCTCCTCCTCACCATCCTAGGGTTTGTTGATATCTTCGCCCGGCCCACGTGTGGGCTGATCGCGGGGATGAAGTGGGTCCGTCCTAGATGTGTGTATCTGTTCAGCTTCGCCATACTCTTTAATGGCATCACCGACGTGGTCAGCTCACAGGTAAGGCTGGAACTAGTTGTGATTGATATTATTTGGATGGATGTATTTACACTGTATATGGATGTTAACAATACATCAATCATATTTAATAAATGTATTGTATCATTATTGCATTCCTGTATTGACCGGATCTCGAGATCCGACGCTATTGGATCCATATAATTAAAATTATTAATCAGTAATGGTAATTATATTTCTATGGTCGTATAATGTAACTAATCGTTGCTTCTCTTTTGGCAGGCGACAGACTACCCTGGTCTGGTGGTGTTCTGTATATTCTTTGGGCTCTCTTACGGGATGGTAGGGGCGCTGCAGTTCGAGGTTCTCATGGCCATCGTGGGCACCAAGAAGTTCTCCAGCGCTTTAGGATTGGTGTTGCTCATGGAGGCAATCGCTGTGCTGGTGGGACCGCCTGGAGCAGGTCGGTACCCACAGGGAAGCATTAGGTTAGAGTTAGTTGTGCACATGTCGTTAGGGTTATGGCTAGTGTTAGGGTTCAACCAGGGTGTGGACATGACGCTAGGGTTAATGTTAAGGTTATGGCTAAGGGTTGAGCCTGGGTGTGGACATGGGGTTAGGGCTGAGCCGGGGTGTGGGCATGGGGTTAGGGCTGAGCCGGGGTGTGGGCATGGGGTTAGGGCTGAGCCGGGGTGTGGGCATGGGGTTAGGGCTGAGCCGGGGTGTGGGCATGGGGTTAGGGCTGAGCCGGGGTGTGGGCATGGGGTTAGGGCTGAGCCTGGGTTAGTGGTCTAGAACGAAGTCGTCAAACAATCAGAAGCCAGTATAGACAGAAATGACATAAGAACATTTTTAGCTACTAATAAACTGCTTTAGCTAGCAATAAACCGCGTATGCCTTGAATGGATAGGAGGTAATGAACTCTTTATACCTGTATAACCTCTCTCTCTCCTCCTTTCCTCTGCGTAGGTCGTCTGCTGGACACTACCCATAACTACATGCATGTGTTCCTGCTGGCTGGCTGTGAGGTCATTCTGGCCTCCATCGTCATCTGCCTGGGCAACTTCCTGTGCATCAAGAAGAAGCCAGACGAGCCCGAAGCCCATCTAGAGAATGGAGCCCCCGCAGAGATGGAGAAGCTCAACAGCCTGCCAGAGGGAGGGAAGACTGAGAGCGAGCAGCCGGACGGGGTGAGGGCCTTCTCGGGAAAGGCGATGGAGGGAGCAGAGAAGAGTGGAGGGGTGGGGAACCCAGAGACAGCTCTGTGATAGAGGGGAGATTGTTAATGAATTACGGAGAGAGTGACTGATGAGCTCGAAGCACCAATAAGGAAGACATGAGTACACACTCTGACGGAGGGAGGGAGGGAGGGAGGGATGGATTGCGGTGCGCTGTACATGTTTGGTGTTGTATGCTTTAATATGCACAGTGTTACGTAGTGTTGTTTTTACAGTAACATCTAGTGTTGATTCAGGAGTTAAATTAACTCTGTAGGTGTTAAATTAACACTGAGTGGTGTAATAGAACCCCAATGTTGATGTTAATAACCAGTTTTGACTCCAATCATTATCATATTTCCCAGCATGGTAAATTGCATGTTTTTTTTTCAAGTCTTTGTTTTATGTTTTTGCAGATAATTAATCTTGTTCTACTCAAATATAACGTAAATTTTTCTAGACTAATCCAATATGTTACCTGGACTTATTGCACCCGTTACTGAAATGGTTGTTCCAGTTGAGATACTTTTGGTAGTCTCCTACAGTATCTTAGTATTCCCAATCCTGGCAATCATTCTGAATAAAAAATGAAACATTCCAAATGTTGGGTATCCCACTCTGGCTGGATTCCAATATGAATTACACATCACTTTGCAAGCCAGCATAAATTGACTTGCAGGCCAAACCATGAGTTTCAGGCCACTGTATTAGGATACATCTAGGCCCTCAAAATATGGCCTTATGAAATATGTATTTGAAAAAGAATTCCATTTTAATGATAACATTTGCTTAGGATCTCAGTTGGTGAAGGCCACAAGACTGAAAATGAACAAATGCAACAACCATGTCTCTGTCACTAACAAATACAGTCATGGGTGGCAACTCCACAATTTACTTAAAAGACAACCTGGGAAATATGCAAATAATACTTATACTAAGCAGTTTGTTAATTTAACACTGGAACGTGTGGACCCATATAGACACTGGAAGAGTGGTAGATTTAACACTGGAGAATTTGCTGTGTACAGACCAGCACGCATACCAGAAGGAACACAATGTTTTCTGGAATCGCACTGCCACACACACTTGCAGGAACCAAAGAGCATGCGCACACACACACCCATACAACCTTGAACTAACCAATGCTTGTCACTGCCTGACTCATCAGTTGTTGATACAGAAAATAATAACGAACAACTTCATTTCCACAGTGACGGTATTTGTTTATGGAGACACTCCCCAGTGAGGAGAGATTAAAGAAACTAAGGAATTCTTCTTTACTCCTGAGTGACAGTGTCTTCCAGTGACGTGAGATCTTGAAGTGACTTCTTTCCAAAGACAAGAAACATCTCTGTAAGAGAAGAGTTTAATTATTATAATGATTTTTTTAAGACCTCGAGCTGGTTTCCCAAGCCCAGATTCAGCTTAGTCCTGGACTGAGACGCATGCTCAATGGAAATTCTTAATTGAAAGTGTTTTTTAGTTCAGGACTAGGTGTGATCTGTGTCTGAGAAAGTAGCCACAAAAGTATTATTTCAACTACCCATGTTGTGGCAGGTTGCAGGCAACATGGGTTATTTTATGATTGATGGTGTGACATACTATTTTATTAAAGGTCCAATGCAACAGTTTTTATCTCTATAGCAAATCATTTCTGGGTAACAATTTAAGTACTTTACTGTGATTTGTTTTCAATTAAAATGGTCAAATAAAATAAAGCTTTCTTAGCAAAGAGCAATTTCTCAAGCAAGAATATTGATAATACTGTCTGAGAGTGGTCTGAGTGTGGAAGGGAAAACTAGCAGTTATTGGCCGAGGTTTGGAACTCTGTTTCTTATTGGTCTATTGATTAATTTACTGTCTGGTTATGTCACCAGGCAGGACAAAACTCAATCCCAACAAAACAGGCTTCAATTTCAGGCAGTCTTTTCAAACGGCTCTTACACTAAAATGGCATTTTCACAATTTCACAGTATTATTCCAACCTCTGTGTCGAAATAAAAACAGAAATCACGTTTTTGACTGCACTAGGTCTTTATGGTATAATGTTACTGAGTTATACAGGCTAAAGTAAGGTCTAGGTGCTTGGTGAAATGTTATGAGAGCATCTCTCGGTGTTGAAATCAATATCAGTTTCTTTCAATAAAAAAGACATCTTCAGCCAGTGACCTAACGCGCACGCGCACACACACACAGTTTCTGATATAAATATATATTTACTCCATGAACTGAATAAGTTTAAGACTTATTTTATTACATGTATTTCACTGTTTGTCTTCCAGTGTAAGGACTTTGTCATAGCTGAGATGTTTGTCTGATAAATCACGTTGAACTGGACATTTAAAAAAAATATATATACTGAGGGCATTAACGTGTCACTTTTCTGCTAGAATGCAGTGCTTGTTTCAGTGTTTTTGTTTGGACTGCAGATGTACATTTTAAAGGATATTTCAAGCATTTGTCTATGTTGTTTACGCTGACAGGTGGAGTAAGAATGTTGGCAGTCTACAGATGGGGAGTCTACAAAGATCCTGTTGTGTAGTGTTGGTGTATCCAAACTTAACCAAACCCTACACAACTGTCTATCTCTTTAGATCTGAAAAGGGGGACCCCTTAACATGTGACAGGATATGTATGACATTATAGTTAACCCCAGCCCACTGATGTAATATGGAGGAAGACCTATTTTATATAGTAGTGCCTTAAACCTGATACATTGGCATCTGGGGATGCTGTGAAATTGACCATATGAAAAGCTGATTACCCAGTAATAGAATATATAGTGGTATTTTGATATTTTCTTACACTGATGCAGTCTCTATTACAGTGCCTGTGATGTCACCTGATAAGTTATCCCAGCCAAACACAGTGAAGCACTTTGCTCTGCTCTACGAAGGTTGGCTTTGCACTTGTAAAACTGTGTAGTCAGTATTGTCCTGTATGTTTCTGCATGTTGGTATATTGTATATATTGGTCTGCCTATCTTGTCTGTCTATGTGAGATCTTTGTATTTATGAATTATAGATCTGCAGACACTTACAAACCACAAATACACAACCATGTCCACGAGCACCCTCATGGTTGAATGTCAAACTTTCATGTGGATTTATTCAATTCATATTCTTCTGAGATACGGCTGCTTCTTGACGTGTTCCTATGCCATCCCAATAAATATCTATTCTGTGGAGAAAGTGGCTGGTTCTTTAACGCTTGATAGTGAGCATGTTGACTCTCTTCAGATGCTCTATTGGGAATGGAAACACAAACATGTTAGTGAGTGTTTAATCCAAGGCCTACTCTCCAATCCTCTTAGGCAGGACGTGTTGTATTTAGTACCCTAGATGGAGGTAGTCTTGGTGGTAGCACAATGTGCCCCCCCAAAAAACGGCACTTAATCACTTCAGATGGGATTGGCAACTAGATATTGAGATCGGCTTGAGAACCATGGTAAACACACTTCGTAGGGTATCTCAGTCAGCAGAATCATCTTTTTTTGTTGAGGTACAGCACCAGGAGAACGTTCAAGGCTGTCCAAAATCGCCCTTTATGGGTCAATGTGTGAATACAGGAGTGGTTTGGACTTGACTATGATAATAAATGTTGGAACCTCAAAGACAGTTCCACTGCTTGATGCCATTCTTCCCCTCTTATCAGGGACTCATTTAGACTTAAGACACCAGGTGGCAGCAATTAATGAGAAAACCAACAGTAGTCCTGACCTTGTAGGGTAAGATTTCAATACCCCTGATCTAGGAGATCATCTCAAACAGGGTGATAGACATTTACTAACTCACTAATTCCTCTGTGTGTTGAGGTACATGAGGCGTCCACAAGAGCGCACCACTGCTTCCGGTCTGCAGCCTTCTTGGTGAGGGTTTCCCAGGTCAGCTCACAGAGCTTCTTGGTGAGGGTTCCCCAGGTCAGGTCACAGAGCTTCTTGGTGAGGGTTCCCCAGGTCAGGTCACAGTCCTTCTTCTTGGTGAGGGTTCCCCAGGTCGGTCACCGTTCTTCTTCTTGGTGAGGGTTCCCCAGGTCAGGTCACAGAGCTTCTTGGTGAGGGTTCCCCAGGTCAGGTCACAGAGCTTCTTGGTGAGGGTTCCCCAGGTCGGGTCACAGTCCTTCATCTCCACTTCTCTTTTGGGTGTCTTTCTCTTCCCATCAGGTGTCCCAGTTTAGGGCAATCATAGTGTGCATGTCTGGTGGTAGTCTGCACACAGTTGATATGTTTTAATGTCATAAATACAAAAAAATTACATTTGAAAATGAAAGCACACAGAGTAGTACACAAAGTACTTTATTTATTTACAGTTTTTAAAAGTACACAAATAGGAGATTCTTAGAGCTGGTAGCTTAGTTAATTACACATAAGAGGGTGAGTCAGTGATTGACCAAACTGGCCATGAGTCAAACCAGAAATGACTAGTCAATGAGGTCAGCATTAAAACAGTCCTATAGAGCTGAAACATGGCAACAGTTCAGCTGTGCCCACCCTTAAATCTCATCTTGCTGATTGAAATAATCCTCAGAGGTTGAATTGAATATCCCAAACTCTTGCTCCACTCTTTGCTGAGAACCAGTACAGATTTGGCGCGTTACTCTGCCCAGGCCTTGCCGACGCATGCTAGATCTTACAACGCATCGATAATAGGTATTTAACGTATCAGCTAACCACATTATTGCAATCAGGTACCTGACGGCACATTCGATGATGTGGCATGCAATCACTGGTCGATGCATGCAACGTCTGAGCAGGGGAACACGACCATCGAGTGGAACGTCCAAGACCATAGCCCACCCAAGAGAAGTGTAAATCGGTTCATTTATCAGGGAATAGATTAAGTAATCACAGAGGTTTAGTCAACTGGTTCTAGCCACATCAATGCAGGACCATTTTACTTCTCAAAACATGTACAAATAATAACACCAGTGTTCACATGAAGCCAGAAAGTAATTGTGAGCCTTTGATATAAAACCTCCATTCACACTCAAAACAAATTATAGTTAAAAATGGCAGCCATTTGACACTTAAGTCTCTGGGTATGTGCTCTCATTTCTGGTGTATTTGAGGAACTCCAACTAAAACGATCCTGCACTTCATCTTTGTGGACAGACACGGCAAAAGCCTGAGAAGAGAATGATTGACAGCCCAAAACAGACTGATTATAGGACAGTGATTTCCTACTTTAGAGCAGCCCCAAGTGAAACCTACGGTCAGAAACCCAAATTCACCACAATAAGGAAACCAAAAAGGGAAAAAGCTGAAACATTTCCACATCTTCATTAAAATACAATTTCACAGCTTAGAAACAATACAAATAACAGAATGAGAATGTAGATCTGTACAGTAGACCATGAGGCAGTCTGACTCAGTGTGAGAAGAGGAAACCTTAACAGGGGCCCCTCCTATACACATACAACTTGAGGGATGTTGATCATAGAACCCCATAAAGAAAACAGACTTCAGTTGTGGTTTAGAGTTGAAACCCTCCACCTGACTCATACACATCAGCTTGGTCAAAGGGATGTCCAGTGTTAAAACATGCAAATAGTATATATTACAAATGGCTTTAGCATTACAGATCAGAGCTGTGAAAACAAAAGCCTGCTGGTGGTCAGAGAAAAGAGGTCTGTAAATAAGTACAATTGAGAAGCAGTCACCAAAAACGATCCATTTCAAATAGAGACGCAATTATCCATTAGCTCTTTTCATATCACATTTATCCATTAGGGTTATGTAGTAATGTACTGTGGGAGTAGAAACTGGTGTCTATTGACAAAGTGCTATGGATGATAAGTAGTAACCATGGCGATAATGGTGGCGGTTGTTGTCGTTCCATTTGTCGTTTCAGTCTAAATTAAATTTGTTAGATCGCCATGGCAGCAAAGACCACAGCCTCTGCACCGACGTTGGAAATGTCTCCCAGAAAAAAGGTTGCAGATGTGGTCTGTAGTTCAGAGATTCATCATCACAACGATTGCAAGTGTTCGGGAGAGAGTACAAGGAAGCAAGGGCGAGCAGGAAAGGAACAAGAGATCTAGTGTGGAAAAAGAGAGGATCAACCAAAGAACACCAGGTCGGGAGAGGAAAGTGGTGGTCTTCCGATGGTTTCTGAAGTAGTTAGGCTGGCTGGCAGTTGATTGGTTGAGCCAGGCTTGGTGCAGTCCTCCGCTGTGCCAGGTGCATTGTGGGTCTTGTCTCATCGAGGCGCTGCAGAGTGGAGGCCACCAGGGATCATACCAGGCACCATCTGAGAGAAAGAGAGAAACTTTTATACTTGCAGGCGGGGATCTCTAATTTAGCTTCTCTGCATGGAATCTCCATCTTATACTTCATTCTCTTCTGCACTTAAAATGTCATAAAAAATACCAGACGTACAATATCAGAATATTCTTCATAAGGTTCAAGACATGCATGAAGGGTTGAAAATAGCTTAATCTTGTCATATTCCTCAGTAGCAGCAGCAGTATTTCTGTGTATTGCAGCAGATATGCTGAGGGTGATAGATGAGGGTAGACAGCTTTGGGCCACCTCATCACATGGCTTTAGTCTGGTGCGTCATTCACGTGTCAGAAAAATACACCTAAATGCAGTATTCACCAGAGTTTACGCTTTCAGCCGTGGCGAACCTAAACTGTAGCTTGAGGAGAATTTCTGGAGATGTATGAAAAACCATGCAGCATTGAGCAGTAGTAAAAGTCAAGGGAGAGAGGGTTTGAAGGACACTAGAGAGTTAGGAGCAGAATAGGACCCAATGCAGTCACATGCTGGAGAACGTCAGACAGGCATCACCACAGTCCAACCACTGCAACAAGTCACACGCACTGAGCGGAGGATAGGTCACAAAGCTAGGTGGGGTGACAGCCAGGAATAAGGGAAACACTAATTCCCCACGTGTATTTGTTATCACAAGGCTGGAATGCAGCACTCCTGTTATCAAGGGCTGCAGTGTTTGATATGAAGACTCACACACTGATCAGTACGCTATGAAAGGGAGGAGTCTGGCCTGCTGAAATCTAGCTCCTATTGTCATCAGCGATATTAGCTGCTAACATTGAAGCTACTTGTCTCCAGTGATCACATGGTCTCAACCCCCTTTCATAGTGTAACAGAGAGGAATGGAGAGCCTGCAGACAGACAGTGCTGCCCAATAGGACAGGAGACGTGCATCCCTGGTGCTTTGGGACACAGCGCCAGCCTGAGCAGGACTCACCTAGTGTGGCCATCGGGCCGTCACACGAGGACGTGGCGAGCCTCTACTTGTCGTGATGATCGAAGGGAATGCTATTCTGGGGTTGGGGGGGAAGGAGGGAGAGAGAAGGCCGTAGGGCAAGTCAGACAAGTGGATCTGGGTCTGTAGTATGGCATGCTTACCGTCACACCAATGCCCTGGGAGTGGGAGATAAATAACTCCCATGACCACCTGGTGGAAACGTTAAGACATGGGCAAGGAGAGTGGGGAGATGTTGACGCTGTCCAAGGAGAGTGGGGAGATGTTGACGCTGTCCAAGGAGAGTGGGGAGATGTTGACGCTGTCCAAGGAGAGTGGGGAGATGTTGACGCTGTCCAAGGAGAGTGGGGAGATGTTGAGGGTTTCCTCTCAATCCTGGGGTGGATTTCTTTCCAACTCTTCTCCTTGTCTTGCTAACGACAGGGCTATTTACATAGCTAGCTGAAGTTCCTCCCTCCAATAAACAGCTTTATGTTCATTCATGTTTTAAAAGATTATGTTGATGTGATCCCGGCCTTACTGATGCACTGCTAGACGTATAGCTACTCTTACTGACATCTAAAGACAGTCAGGAGACATTCCTGCTTCAAGTTTCGACTATAGACAACTTCATTAGTTATGTGTTGCATATTTCTCTGCAGGAGTGGGTCACGATGGGGCATGGTCGTATGAGGTCAAGGGTCATCTGGTGAGGCCCGAGGGGGTGCGACTAGGGACGGGGCGAGCTTGTACCTGTGAGGTGGACATGCGGGAGGTGTCCTGGTGTCCCGTCAGGTCGGACGAGGAGACGTTAACGGGAGCTCCCCGGTGAAGCCGCATGCTCACTTTCCTCTCCCGCTCCATACCAGACACCGGTCGTGGAGACGTGTTGGCTAGAGAGGAGAGAGAAGTAAATACTATGCTCCCTGACCATGACAAGACAATAGTCAAGCACATTGTTAAGTAATCCATACATCAAAGTCATCTAGGTGTCGGTCAGAAACACTAACCTGTGTGTGAGGGGTTTAAGGTGTGTGTGTGTAGGTATGTCTGAGAAACACTAACCTGTGTGTGAGGGGTTTAAGGTGTGTGTGTGTAGGTATGTCTGAGAAACACTAACCTGTGTGTGAGGGGTTTAAGGTGTGTGTGTGTAGGTATGTCTGAGAAACACTAACCTGTGTGTGAGGGGTTTAAGGTGTGTGTGTGTAGGTATGTCTGAGAAACACTAACCTGTGTGTGAGGGGTTTAAGGTGTGTGTGTGTAGGTATGTCTGAGAAACACTAACCTGTGTGTGAGGGGTTTAAGGTGTGTGTGTGTAGGTATGTCTGAGAAACACTAACCTGTGTGTGAGGGGTTTAAGGTGTGTGTGTGTAGGTATGTCTGAGAAACACTAACCTGTGTGTGAGGGGTTTAAGGTGTGTGTGTAGGTATGTCTGAGAAACACTAACCTGTGTGTGAGGGGTTTAAGGTGTGTGTGTAGGTATGTCTGAGAAACACTAACCTGTGTGTGAGGGGTTTAAGGTGTGTGTGTGTAGGTATGTCTGAGAAACACTAACCTGTGTGTGAGGGGTTTAAGGTGTGTGTGTGTAGGTATGTCTGAGAAACACTAACCTGTGTGTGAGGGGTTTAAGGTGTGTGTGTGTAGGTATGTCTGAGAAACACTAACCTGTGTGTGAGGGGTTTAAGGTGTGTGTGTGTAGGTATGTCTGAGAAACACTAACCTGTGTGTGAGGGGTTTAAGGTGTGTGTGTGTAGGTATGTCTGAGAAACACTAACCTGTGTGTGAGGGGTTTAAGGTGTGTGTGTGTAGGTATGTCTGAGAAACACTAACCTGTGTGTGAGGGGTTTAAGGTGTGTGTGTGTAGGTATGTCTGAGAAACACTAACCTGTGTGTGAGGGGTTTAAGGTGTGTGTGTGTAGGTATGTCTGAGAAACACTAACCTGTGTGTGAGGGGTTTAAGGTGTGTGTGTGTAGGTATGTCTGAGAAACACTAACCTGTGTGTGAGGGGTTTAAGGTGTGTGTGTGTAGGTATGTCTGAGAAACACTAACCTGTGTGTGAGGGGTTTAAGGTGTGTGTGTGTAGGTATGTCTGAGAAACACTAACCTGTGTGTGAGGGGTTTAAGGTGTGTGTGTGTAGGTATGTCTGAGAAACACTAACCTGTGTGTGAGGGGTTTAAGGTGTGTGTGTGTAGGTATGTCTGAGAAACACTAACCTGTGTGTGAGGGGTTTAAGGTGTGTGTGTGTAGGTATGTCTGAGAAACACTAACCTGTGTGTGAGGGGTTTAAGGTGTGTGTGTGTAGGTATGTCTGAGAAACACTAACCTGTGTGTGAGGGGTTTAAGGTGTGTGTGTGTAGGTATGTCTGAGAAACACTAACCTGTGTGTGAGGGGTTTAAGGTGTGTGTGTGTAGGTATGTCTGAGAAACACTAACCTGTGTGTGAGGGGTTTAAGGTGTGTGTGTGTAGGTATGTCTGAGAAACACTAACCTGTGTGTGAGGGGTTTAAGGTGTGTGTGTGTAGGTATGTCTGAGAAACACTAACCTGTGTGTGAGGGGTTTAAGGTGTGTGTGTGTAGGTATGTCTGAGAAACACTAACCTGTGTGTGAGGGGTTTAAGGTGTGTGTGTGTAGGTATGTCTGAGAAACACTAACCTGTGTGTGAGGGGTTTAAGGTGTGTGTGTGTAGGTATGTCTGAGAAACACTAACCTGTGTGTGAGGGGTTTAAGGTGTGTGTGTGTAGGTATGTGTGAGAAACACTAACCTGTGTGTGAGGGGTTTAAGGTGTGTGTGTGTAGGTATGTGTGAGAAACACTAACCTGTGTGTGAGGGGTTTAAGGTGTGTGTGTGTAGGTATGTGTGAGAAACACTAACCTGTGTGTGAGGGGTTTAAGGTGTGTGTGTGTAGGTATGTCTGAGAAACACTAACCTGTGTGTGAGGGGTTTAAGGTGTGTGTGTGTAGGTATGTCTGAGAAACACTAACCTGTGTGTGAGGGGTTTAAGGTGTGTGTGTGTAGGTATGTCTGAGAAACACTAACCTGTGTGTGAGGGGTTTAAGGTGTGTGTGTGTAGGTATGTCTGAGAAACACTAACCTGTGTGTGAGGGGTTTAAGGTGTGTGTGTGTAGGTATGTCTGAGAAACACTAACCTGTGTGTGAGGGGTTTAAGGTGTGTGTGTGTAGGTATGTGTGAGAAACACTAACCTGTGTGTGAGGGGTTTAAGGTGTGTGTGTGTAGGTATGTCTGAGAAACACTAACCTGTGTGTGAGGGGTTTAAGGTGTGTGTGTGTAGGTATGTCTGAGAAACACTAACCTGTGTGTGAGGGGTTTAAGGTGTGTGTGTGTAGGTATGTCTGAGAAACACTAACCTGTGTGTGAGGGGTTTAAGGTGTGTGTGTGTAGGTATGTCTGAGAAACACTAACCTGTGTGTGAGGGGTTTAAGGTGTGTGTGTAGGTATGTGTGAGAAACACTAACCTGTGTGTGAGGGGTTTAAGGTGTGTGTGTAGGTATGTGTGAGAAACACTAACCTGTGTGTGAGGGGTTTAAGGTGTGTGTGTAGGTATGTGTGAGAAACACTAACCTGTGTGTGAGGGGTTTAAGGTGTGTGTGTAGGTATGTGTGAGAAACACTAACCTGTGTGTGAGGGGTTTAAGGTGTGTGTGTGTAGGTATGTCTGAGAAACACTAACCTGTGTGTGAGGGGTTTAAGGTGTGTGTGTAGGTATGTGTGAGAAACACTAACCTGTGTGTGAGGGGTTTAAGGTGTGTGTGTGTAGGTATGTCTGAGAAACACTAACCTGTGTGTGAGGGGTTTAAGGTGTGTGTGTGTAGGTATGTCTGAGAAACACTAACCTGTGTGTGAGGGGTTTAAGGTGTGTGTGTAGGTATGTCTGAGAAACACTAACCTGTGTGTGAGGGGTTTAAGGTGTGTGTGTAGGTATGTCTGAGAAACACTAACCTGTGTGTGAGGGGTTTAAGGTGTGTGTGTGTAGGTATGTCTGAGAAACACTAACCTGTGTGTGAGGGGTTTAAGGTGTGTGTGTGTAGGTATGTCTGAGAAACACTAACCTGTGTGTGAGGGGTTTAAGGTGTGTGTGTGTAGGTATGTCTGAGAAACACTAACCTGTGTGTGAGGGGTTTAAGGTGTGTGTGTGTAGGTATGTCTGAGAAACACTAACCTGTGTGTGAGGGGTTTAAGGTGTGTGTGTAGGTATGTGTGAGAAACACTAACCTGTGTGTGAGGGGTTTAAGGTGTGTGTGTAGGTATGTCTGAGAAACACTAACCTGTGTGTGAGGGGTTTAAGGTGTGTGTGTAGGTATGTGTGAGAAACACTAACCTGTGTGTGAGGGGTTTAAGGTGTGTGTGTGTAGGTATGTCTGAGAAACACTAACCTGTGTGTGAGGGGTTTAAGGTGTGTGTGTGTAGGTATGTCTGAGAAACACTAACCTGTGTGTGAGGGGTTTAAGGTGTGTGTGTGTAGGTATGTCTGAGAAACACTAACCTGTGTGTGAGGGGTTTAAGGTGTGTGTGTGTAGGTATGTCTGAGAAACACTAACCTGTGTGTGAGGGGTTTAAGGTGTGTGTGTGTAGGTATGTCTGAGAAACACTAACCTGTGTGTGAGGGGTTTAAGGTGTGTGTGTGTAGGTATGTCTGAGAAACACTAACCTGTGTGTGAGGGGTTTAAGGTGTGTGTGTGTAGGTATGTCTGAGAAACACTAACCTGTGTGTGAGGGGTTTAAGGTGTGTGTGTGTAGGTATGTCTGAGAAACACTAACCTGTGTGTGAGGGGTTTAAGGTGTGTGTGTGTAGGTATGTCTGAGAAACACTAACCTGTGTGTGAGGGGTTTAAGGTGTGTGTGTAGGTATGTCTGAGAAACACTAACCTGTGTGTGAGGGGTTTAAGGTGTGTGTGTAGGTATGTCTGAGAAACACTAACCTGTGTGTGAGGGGTTTAAGGTGTGTGTGTAGGTATGTCTGAGAAACACTAACCTGTGTGTGAGGGGTTTAAGGTGTGTGTGTAGGTATGTCTGAGAAACACTAACCTGTGTGTGAGGGGTTTAAGGTGTGTGTGTGTAGGTATGTCTGAGAAACACTAACCTGTGTGTGAGGGGTTTAAGGTGTGTGTGTGTAGGTATGTCTGAGAAACACTAACCTGTGTGTGAGGGGTTTAAGGTGTGTGTGTGTAGGTATGTCTGAGAAACACTAACCTGTGTGTGAGGGGTTTAAGGTGTGTGTGTGTAGGTATGTCTGAGAAACACTAACCTGTGTGTGAGGGGTTTAAGGTGTGTGTGTGTAGGTATGTCTGAGAAACACTAACCTGTGTGTGAGGGGTTTAAGGTGTGTGTGTGTAGGTATGTCTGAGAAACACTAACCTGTGTGTGAGGGGTTTAAGGTGTGTGTGTGTAGGTATGTCTGAGAAACACTAACCTGTGTGTGAGGGGTTTAAGGTGTGTGTGTGTAGGTATGTCTGAGAAACACTAACCTGTGTGTGAGGGGTTTAAGGTGTGTGTGTGTAGGTATGTCTGAGAAACACTAACCTGTGTGTGAGGGGTTTAAGGTGTGTGTGTAGGTATGTCTGAGAAACACTAACCTGTGTGTGAGGGGTTTAAGGTGTGTGTGTGTAGGTATGTCTGAGAAACACTAACCTGTGTGTGAGGGGTTTAAGGTGTGTGTGTGTAGGTATGTCTGAGAAACACTAACCTGTGTGTGAGGGGTTTAAGGTGTGTGTGTGTAGGTATGTCTGAGAAACACTAACCTGTGTGTGAGGGGTTTAAGGTGTGTGTGTGTAGGTATGTCTGAGAAACACTAACCTGTGTGTGAGGGGTTTAAGGTGTGTGTGTGTAGGTATGTCTGAGAAACACTAACCTGTGTGTGAGGGGTTTAAGGTGTGTGTGTGTAGGTATGTCTGAGAAACACTAACCTGTGTGTGAGGGGTTTAAGGTGTGTGTGTAGGTATGTCTGAGAAGCACTAACCTGTGTGTGAGGGGTTTAAGGTGTGTGTGTAGGTATGTCTGAGAAACACTAACCTGTGTGTGAGGGGTTTAAGGTGTGTGTGTAGGTATGTCTGAGAAACACTAACCTGTGTGTGAGGGGTTTAAGGTGTGTGTGTGTAGGTATGTCTGAGAAACACTAACCTGTGTGTGAGGGGTTTAAGGTGTGTGTGTGTAGGTATGTCTGAGAAACACTAACCTGTGTGTGAGGGGTTTAAGGTGTGTGTGTGTAGGTATGTCTGAGAAACACTAACCTGTGTGTGAGGGGTTTAAGGTGTG
The DNA here is from genome assembly GCF_045679555.1 of Salvelinus alpinus. Taxonomy (NCBI): domain Eukaryota; kingdom Metazoa; phylum Chordata; class Actinopteri; order Salmoniformes; family Salmonidae; genus Salvelinus; species Salvelinus alpinus. The sequence goes on from NC_092088.1 coordinate 78,253,545, forward strand.
TGTGTGTAGGTATGTGTGAGAAACACTAACCTGTGTGTGAGGGGTTTAAGGTGTGTGTGTGTAGGTATGTGTGAGAAACACTAACCTGTGTGTGAGGGGTTTAAGGTGTGTGTGTGTAGGTATGTGTGAGAAACACTAACCTGTGTGTGAGGGGTTTAAGGTGTGTGTGTGTAGGTATGTCTGAGAAACACTAACCTGTGTGTGAGGGGTTTAAGGTGTGTGTGTGTAGGTATGTCTGAGAAACACTAACCTGTGTGTGAGGGGTTTAAGGTGTGTGTGTGTAGGTATGTCTGAGAAACACTAACCTGTGTGTGAGGGGTTTAAGGTGTGTGTGTGTAGGTATGTCTGAGAAACACTAACCTGTGTGTGAGGGGTTTAAGGTGTGTGTGTGTAGGTATGTCTGAGAAACACTAACCTGTGTGTGAGGGGTTTAAGGTGTGTGTGTGTAGGTATGTCTGAGAAACACTAACCTGTGTGTGAGGGGTTTAAGGTGTGTGTGTGTAGGTATGTCTGAGAAACACTAACCTGTGTGTGAGGGGTTTAAGGTGTGTGTGTGTAGGTATGTCTGAGAAACACTAACCTGTGTGTGAGGGGTTTAAGGTGTGTGTGTGTAGGTATGTCTGAGAAACACTAACCTGTGTGTGAGGGGTTTAAGGTGTGTGTGTGTAGGTATGTCTGAGAAACACTAACCTGTGTGTGAGGGGTTTAAGGTGTGTGTGTGTAGGTATGTGTGAGAAACACTAACCTGTGTGTGAGGGGTTTAAGGTGTGTGTGTGTAGGTATGTGTGAGAAACACTAACCTGTGTGTGAGGGGTTTAAGGTGTGTGTGTGTAGGTATGTGTGAGAAACACTAACCTGTGTGTGAGGGGTTTAAGGTGTGTGTGTGTAGGTATGTCTGAGAAACACTAACCTGTGTGTGAGGGGTTTAAGGTGTGTGTGTGTAGGTATGTCTGAGAAACACTAACCTGTGTGTGAGGGGTTTAAGGTGTGTGTGTGTAGGTATGTCTGAGAAACACTAACCTGTGTGTGAGGGGTTTAAGGTGTGTGTGTGTAGGTATGTCTGAGAAACACTAACCTGTGTGTGAGGGGTTTAAGGTGTGTGTGTGTAGGTATGTCTGAGAAACACTAACCTGTGTGTGAGGGGTTTAAGGTGTGTGTGTGTAGGTATGTCTGAGAAACACTAACCTGTGTGTGAGGGGTTTAAGGTGTGTGTGTGTAGGTATGTCTGAGAAACACTAACCTGTGTGTGAGGGGTTTAAGGTGTGTGTGTGTAGGTATGTCTGAGAAACACTAACCTGTGTGTGAGGGGTTTAAGGTGTGTGTGTGTAGGTATGTCTGAGAAACACTAACCTGTGTGTGAGGGGTTTAAGGTGTGTGTGTGTAGGTATGTCTGAGAAACACTAACCTGTGTGTGAGGGGTTTAAGGTGTGTGTGTGTAGGTATGTCTGAGAAACACTAACCTGTGTGTGAGGGGTTTAAGGTGTGTGTGTGTAGGTATGTCTGAGAAACACTAACCTGTGTGTGAGGGGTTTAAGGTGTGTGTGTGTAGGTATGTCTGAGAAACACTAACCTGTGTGTGAGGGGTTTAAGGTGTGTGTGTGTAGGTATGTCTGAGAAACACTAACCTGTGTGTGAGGGGTTTAAGGTGTGTGTGTGTAGGTATGTCTGAGAAACACTAACCTGTGTGTGAGGGGTTTAAGGTGTGTGTGTGTAGGTATGTCTGAGAAACACTAACCTGTGTGTGAGGGGTTTAAGGTGTGTGTGTGTAGGTATGTCTGAGAAACACTAACCTGTGTGTGAGGGGTTTAAGGTGTGTGTGTGTAGGTATGTCTGAGAAACACTAACCTGTGTGTGAGGGGTTTAAGGTGTGTGTGTGTAGGTATGTCTGAGAAACACTAACCTGTGTGTGAGGGGTTTAAGGTGTGTGTGTGTAGGTATGTCTGAGAAACACTAACCTGTGTGTGAGGGGTTTAAGGTGTGTGTGTGTAGGTATGTCTGAGAAACACTAACCTGTGTGTGAGGGGTTTAAGGTGTGTGTGTGTAGGTATGTCTGAGAAACACTAACCTGTGTGTGAGGGGTTTAAGGTGTGTGTGTGTAGGTATGTCTGAGAAACACTAACCTGTGTGTGAGGGGTTTAAGGTGTGTGTGTGTAGGTATGTCTGAGAAACACTAACCTGTGTGTGAGGGGTTTAAGGTGTGTGTGTGTAGGTATGTCTGAGAAACACTAACCTGTGTGTGAGGGGTTTAAGGTGTGTGTGTGTAGGTATGTCTGAGAAACACTAACCTGTGTGTGAGGGGTTTAAGGTGTGTGTGTGTAGGTATGTCTGAGAAACACTAACCTGTGTGTGAGGGGTTTAAGGTGTGTGTGTGTAGGTATGTCTGAGAAACACTAACCTGTGTGTGAGGGGTTTAAGGTGTGTGTGTGTAGGTATGTCTGAGAAACACTAACCTGTGTGTGAGGGGTTTAAGGTGTGTGTGTGTAGGTATGTCTGAGAAACACTAACCTGTGTGTGAGGGGTTTAAGGTGTGTGTGTGTAGGTATGTCTGAGAAACACTAACCTGTGTGTGAGGGGTTTAAGGTGTGTGTGTGTAGGTATGTCTGAGAAACACTAACCTGTGTGTGAGGGGTTTAAGGTGTGTGTGTGTAGGTATGTCTGAGAAACACTAACCTGTGTGTGAGGGGTTTAAGGTGTGTGTGTGTAGGTATGTCTGAGAAACACTAACCTGTGTGTGAGGGGTTTAAGGTGTGTGTGTGTAGGTATGTCTGAGAAACACTAACCTGTGTGTGAGGGGTTTAAGGTGTGTGTGTGTAGGTATGTCTGAGAAACACTAACCTGTGTGTGAGGGGTTTAAGGTGTGTGTGTGTAGGTATGTCTGAGAAACACTAACCTGTGTGTGAGGGGTTTAAGGTGTGTGTGTGTAGGTATGTCTGAGAAACACTAACCTGTGTGTGAGGGGTTTAAGGTGTGTGTGTGTAGGTATGTCTGAGAAACACTAACCTGTGTGTGAGGGGTTTAAGGTGTGTGTGTGTAGGTATGTCTGAGAAACACTAACCTGTGTGTGAGGGGTTTAAGGTGTGTGTGTGTAGGTATGTCTGAGAAACACTAACCTGTGTGTGAGGGGTTTAAGGTGTGTGTGTGTAGGTATGTCTGAGAAACACTAACCTGTGTGTGAGGGGTTTAAGGTGTGTGTGTGTAGGTATGTCTGAGAAACACTAACCTGTGTGTGAGGGGTTTAAGGTGTGTGTGTGTAGGTATGTCTGAGAAACACTAACCTGTGTGTGAGGGGTTTAAGGTGTGTGTGTGTAGGTATGTCTGAGAAACACTAACCTGTGTGTGAGGGGTTTAAGGTGTGTGTGTGTAGGTATGTCTGAGAAACACTAACCTGTGTGTGAGGGGTTTAAGGTGTGTGTGTGTAGGTATGTCTGAGAAACACTAACCTGTGTGTGAGGGGTTTAAGGTGTGTGTGTGTAGGTATGTCTGAGAAACACTAACCTGTGTGTGAGGGGTTTAAGGTGTGTGTGTGTAGGTATGTCTGAGAAACACTAACCTGTGTGTGAGGGGTTTAAGGTGTGTGTGTGTAGGTATGTCTGAGAAACACTAACCTGTGTGTGAGGGGTTTAAGGTGTGTGTGTGTAGGTATGTCTGAGAAACACTAACCTGTGTGTGAGGGGTTTAAGGTGTGTGTGTGTAGGTATGTCTGAGAAACACTAACCTGTGTGTGAGGGGTTTAAGGTGTGTGTGTGTAGGTATGTCTGAGAAACACTAACCTGTGTGTGAGGGGTTTAAGGTGTGTGTGTGTAGGTATGTCTGAGAAACACTAACCTGTGTGTGAGGGGTTTAAGGTGTGTGTGTGTAGGTATGTCTGAGAAACACTAACCTGTGTGTGAGGGGTTTAAGGTGTGTGTGTGTAGGTATGTCTGAGAAACACTAACCTGTGTGTGAGGGGTTTAAGGTGTGTGTGTGTAGGTATGTCTGAGAAACACTAACCTGTGTGTGAGGGGTTTAAGGTGTGTGTGTGTAGGTATGTCTGAGAAACACTAACCTGTGTGTGAGGGGTTTAAGGTGTGTGTGTGTAGGTATGTCTGAGAAACACTAACCTGTGTGTGAGGGGTTTAAGGTGTGTGTGTGTAGGTATGTCTGAGAAACACTAACCTGTGTGTGAGGGGTTTAAGGTGTGTGTGTGTAGGTATGTCTGAGAAACACTAACCTGTGTGTGAGGGGTTTAAGGTGTGTGTGTGTAGGTATGTCTGAGAAACACTAACCTGTGTGTGAGGGGTTTAAGGTGTGTGTGTGTAGGTATGTCTGAGAAACACTAACCTGTGTGTGAGGGGTTTAAGGTGTGTGTGTGTAGGTATGTCTGAGAAACACTAACCTGTGTGTGAGGGGTTTAAGGTGTGTGTGTGTAGGTATGTCTGAGAAACACTAACCTGTGTGTGAGGGGTTTAAGGTGTGTGTGTGTAGGTATGTCTGAGAAACACTAACCTGTGTGTGAGGGGTTTAAGGTGTGTGTGTGTAGGTATGTCTGAGAAACACTAACCTGTGTGTGAGGGGTTTAAGGTGTGTGTGTGTAGGTATGTCTGAGAAACACTAACCTGTGTGTGAGGGGTTTAAGGTGTGTGTGTGTAGGTATGTCTGAGAAACACTAACCTGTGTGTGAGGGGTTTAAGGTGTGTGTGTGTAGGTATGTCTGAGAAACACTAACCTGTGTGTGAGGGGTTTAAGGTGTGTGTGTGTAGGTATGTCTGAGAAACACTAACCTGTGTGTGAGGGGTTTAAGGTGTGTGTGTGTAGGTATGTCTGAGAAACACTAACCTGTGTGTGAGGGGTTTAAGGTGTGTGTGTGTAGGTATGTCTGAGAAACACTAACCTGTGTGTGAGGGGTTTAAGGTGTGTGTGTGTAGGTATGTCTGAGAAACACTAACCTGTGTGTGAGGGGTTTAAGGTGTGTGTGTGTAGGTATGTCTGAGAAACACTAACCTGTGTGTGAGGGGTTTAAGGTGTGTGTGTGTAGGTATGTCTGAGAAACACTAACCTGTGTGTGAGGGGTTTAAGGTGTGTGTGTGTAGGTATGTGTGAGAAACACTAACCTGTGTGTGAGGGGTTTAAGGTGTGTGTGTGTAGGTATGTCTGAGAAACACTAACCTGTGTGTGAGGGGTTTAAGGTGTGTGTGTGTAGGTATGTCTGAGAAACACTAACCTGTGTGTGAGGGGTTTAAGGTGTGTGTGTGTAGGTATGTCTGAGAAACACTAACCTGTGTGTGAGGGGTTTAAGGTGTGTGTGTGTAGGTATGTCTGAGAAACACTAACCTGTGTGTGAGGGGTTTAAGGTGTGTGTGTGTAGGTATGTCTGAGAAACACTAACCTGTGTGTGAGGGGTTTAAGGTGTGTGTGTGTAGGTATGTGTGAGAAACACTAACCTGTGTGTGAGGGGTTTAAGGTGTGTGTGTGTAGGTATGTGTGAGAAACACTAACCTGTGTGTGAGGGGTTTAAGGTGTGTGTGTGTAGGTATGTCTGAGAAACACTAACCTGTGTGTGAGGGGTTTAAGGTGTGTGTGTAGGTATGTGTGAGAAACACTAACCTGTGTGTGGGGGGTTTAAGGTGTGTGTGTGTAGGTATGTCTGAGAAACACTAACCTGTGTGTGAGGGGTTTAAGGTGTGTGTGTGTAGGTATGTCTGAGAAACACTAACCTGTGTGTGAGGGGTTTAAGGTGTGTGTGTGTAGGTATGTCTGAGAAACACTAACCTGTGTGTGAGGGGTTTAAGGTGTGTGTGTGTAGGTATGTCTGAGAAACACTAACCTGTGTGTGAGGGGTTTAAGGTGTGTGTGTGTAGGTATGTCTGAGAAACACTAACCTGTGTGTGAGGGGTTTAAGGTGTGTGTGTAGGTATGTGTCAGAAGCACTAACCTGTGTGTGAGGGGTTTAAGGTGTGTGTGTAGGTATGTGTCAGAAACACTAACCTGTGTGTGAGGGGTTTAAGGTGTGTGTGTAGGTATGTCTGAGAAACACTAACCTGTGTGTGAGGGGTTTAAGGTGTGTGTGTGTAGGTATGTCTGAGAAACACTAACCTGTGTGTGAGGGGTTTAAGGTGTGTGTGTGTAGGTATGTCTGAGAAACACTAACCTGTGTGTGAGGGGTTTAAGGTGTGTGTGTGTAGGTATGTCTGAGAAACACTAACCTGTGTGTGAGGGGTTTAAGGTGTGTGTGTGTAGGTATGTCTGAGAAACACTAACCTGTGTGTGAGGGGTTTAAGGTGTGTGTGTGTAGGTATGTCTGAGAAACACTAACCTGTGTGTGAGGGGTTTAAGGTGTGTGTGTGTAGGTATGTCTGAGAAACACTAACCTGTGTGTGAGGGGTTTAAGGTGTGTGTGTGTAGGTATGTCTGAGAAACACTAACCTGTGTGTGAGGGGTTTAAGGTGTGTGTGTGTAGGTATGTCTGAGAAACACTAACCTGTGTGTGAGGGGTTTTTCTGGTGTGTGTGTGTAGGTATGTCTGAGAAACACTAACCTGTGTGTGAGGGGTTTAAGGTGTGTGTGTGTAGGTATGTCTGAGAAACACTAACCTGTGTGTGAGGGGTTTAAGGTGTGTGTGTCTAGGTATGTCTGAGAAACACTAACCTGTGTGTGAGGGGTTTAAGGTGTGTGTGTAGGTATGTGTGAGAAGCACTAACCTGTGTGTGAGGGGTTTAAGGTGTGTGTGTGTAGGTATGTCTGAGAAACACTAACCTGTGTGTGAGGGGTTTAAGGTGTGTGTGTGGGTATGTCTGAGAAACACTAACCTGTGTGTGAGGGGTTTAAGGTGTGTGTGTGTAGGTATGTCTGAGAAACACTAACCTGTGTGTGAGGGGTTTAAGGTGTGTGTGTGTAGGTATGTCTGAGAAACACTAACCTGTGTGTGAGGGGTTTAAGGTGTGTGTGTGTAGGTATGTCTGAGAAACACTAACCTGTGTGTGAGGGGTTTAAGGTGTGTGTGTGTAGGTATGTCTGAGAAACACTAACCTGTGTGTGAGGGGTTTAAGGTGTGTGTGTGTAGGTATGTCTGAGAAACACTAACCTGTGTGTGAGGGGTTTAAGGTGTGTGTGTGTGTAGGTATGTCTGAGAAACACTAACCTGTGTGTGAGGGGTTTAAGGTGTGTGTGTAGGTATGTGTGAGAAACACTAACCTGTGTGTGAGGTGGGTGTGAGGGGTGTAGGCGGCGCCGTGTCCTGTGTTCCTCGGGGTCGTCCTGAGGCGGCAGGGAGTCCCCTGCCCCCGGGGTTCCTGCTGTGTCTCAGCCTATCCTCTCTGTCCCGCCGCTCCCGCTCCGCCTCCTCTGCTGCACGGTTGGCCCCCTTGGAATTAGGGGCAGTCAGAAGGAAAGAAATGGAGACTAGATCAGAAAGCTGCCGCTGAGGTACCATTAGCTAATGGTTAAGAGGACTAATGTGTAATAAATCATTAATATTTATCCTCCTGGTTAATTAACAATTAAGAGGCAGTACTCACAAACTTGAGCATGTTCCAGTCAAAGACGTAGTCGTAGGAGAAGCCCTGTCTGTGGAACAGGTTCCTGAACAACTGTCTCAAGTATGAGTAGTCTGGCTTGTCATCGAACCGCAGAGAGCGACAGAAGTTCAGGTAGGTGGAGAACTCAGCTGTGAGGAGGAAGAAAAGTGTTACTTTTAATCCGAATACTTTATCATCATCTTTTAATCCGAATACTTTATCATCATCTTTTAATCCGAATACTTTATCATCGTGAAGGGAAATTCTTTCCCATGTTTACAGGGTCACAGCATGATCTCTTTGTAGAGAGGTGCAGAAAGGACAAGACAAACGGACAGAAACACTCCAACAGTATATTGTTACTACATGACAAGCACAGAAACCCTTAGTACACTATAAGCAGGATGGAGTAAACGTAGAAAATCACATTACTCACAGGGGTATCCCTTGCAGAGCACCTCGATGGGGGTGGACATTTTCTTCTCGCTGATGCGTTCGTACTTTTGTCTCTTGGTGGCGGCCTTGAGGCCCTGCCAGGGCAGAGAGCCCAGGTTGAAGTACATCAGGACATAACCCAGAGATTCCAGGTCATCACGCCGAGACTGCTCTGTAGAGGGAGAGAGGAGAAAGTCACACTGGACATGTTTGAATACCTTCAAAAAGCATCCTTCCTTTCCAGATCTGACATGATCGAAGGAAAGTGCTCCACTATCAGGCTTGTGCTGAGAAGTGTGCGCGCATAGCGTTTGTGTGTATGTGATCAATCTCTAGATGTGTGTGTGTGTGTGACCTACCTATCCCCAGATGTGTGTTGATGGATGCGTAGCGCGCGGTGCCGGTCAGGTTCTTGTTCTCCCTGTAGGGAATGTGCTGGTGTGTTCGGGCGTCGCGGTACTTCTTGGCTAGGCCAAAGTCGATGATGTACACCAGGTTGCCCTTCTTGCCCAGGCCCATCAGGAAGTTGTCAGGCTTCACATCTCTGTGGATGAAGTTCTTAGAGTGGATGTACTCAATCCGGCTGATCTGGAGGAGAAGAGAGGAGGGTTATTTTCACATACATAAGAGCAGGGGTGGCCACTACACCTCCTGGACAGCTTTACTTTGCGCTTCTAATTTGCTAGCAGATTTCATAGCACATAGTGGACATAACTGTAGAAGATGGAGGACCCTAATAGCCAGCATAAGAGCTGAGGATTTAATGGTCAGTTGTGTCTCACCATCTGGTCAGCCAGCAGCAGGACAGTCTTGAGGCTGAACTTGCGGGAGCAGAAGTTGAACAGGTCCTCCAGACTGGGGCCTAGCAGCTCCATCACCATCACGTTGTAGTCTCCCTCTGCTCCACACCACTTTATGGACGGGATGCCCACTGTAGGGAATGGAAGGGAGAGCGTGATTTATAAGGATGCCCACTGTAGGGAATGGAAGGGAGAGCGTGATTTATAAGGATGCCCACTGTAGGGAATGGAAGGGAGAGCGTGATTTATAAGGATGCCCACTGTAGGGAATGGAAGGGAGAGCGTGATTTATAAGGATGCCCACTGTAGGGAATGGAAGGGAGAGCGTGATTTATAAGGATGCCCACTGTAGGGAATGGAAGGGAGAGCGTGATTTATAAGGATGCCCACTGTAGGGAATGGAAGGGAGAGCGTGATTTATAAGGATGCCCACTGTAGGGAATGGAAGGTGAGAGCGTGATTTATAAGGATGCCCACTGTAGGGAATGGAAGGGAGAGCGTGATTTATAAGGATGCCCACTGTAGGGAATGGAAGGGAGAGCGTGATTTATAAGGATGCCCACTGTAGGGAATGGAAGGGAGAGCGTGATTTATAAGGATGCCCACTGTAGGGAATGGAAGGGAGAGCGTGATTTATAAGGATGCCCACTGTAGGGAATGGAAGGGAGAGCGTGATTTATAAGGATGCCCACTGTAGGGAATGGAAGGGAGAGAGTGATTTATAAGGATGCCCACTGTAGGGAATGGAAGGGAGAGCGTGATTTATAAGGATGCCCACTGTAGGGAATGGAAGGGAGAGCGTGATTTATAAGGATGCCCACTGTAGGGAATGGAAGGGAGAGTGTGATTTATAAGGATGCCCACTGTAGGGAATGGAAGGGAGAGTGATTTATAAGGATGCCCACTGTAGGGAATGGAAGGGAGAGTGATTTATAAGGATGCCCACTGTAGGGAATGGAAGGGAGAGCGTGATTTATAAGGATGCCCACTGTAGGGAATGGAAGGGAGAGCGTGATTTATAAGGATGCCCACTGTAGGGAATGGAAGGGAGAGCGTGATTTATAAGGATGCCCACTGTAGGGAATGGAAGGGAGAGCGTGATTTATAAGGATGCCCACTGTAGGGAATGGAAGGGAGAGCGTGATTTATAAGGATGCCCACTGTAGGGAATGGAAGGGAGAGCGTGATTTATAAGGATGCCCACTGTAGGGAATGGAAGGGAGAGCGTGATTTATAAGGATGCCCACTGTAGGGAATGGAAGGGAGAGCGTGATTTATAAGGATGCCCACTGTAGGGAATGGAAGGGAGAGCGTGATTTATAAGGATGCCCACTGTAGGGAATGGAAGGGAGAGCGTGATTTATAAGGATGCCCACTGTAGGGAATGGAAGGGAGAGCGTGATTTATAAGGATGCCCACTGTAGGGAATGGAAGGGAGAGCGTGATTTATAAGGATGCCCACTGTAGGGAATGGAAGGGAGAGCGTGATTTATAAGGATGCCCACTGTAGGGAATGGAAGGGAGAGCGTGATTTATAAGGATGCCCACTGTAGGGAATGGAAGGGAGAGCGTGATTTATAAGGATGCCCACTGTAGGGAATGGAAGGGAGAGCGTGATTTATAAGGATGCCCACTGTAGGGAATGGAAGGGAGAGAGTGATTTATAAGGATGCCCACTGTAGGGAATGGAAGGGAGAGCGTGATTTATAAGGATGCCCACTGTAGGGGATGGAAGGGAGAGAGTGATTTATAAGGATGCCCACTGTAGGGAATGGAAGGGAGAGAGTGATTTATAAGGATGCCCACTGTAGGGAATGGAAGGGAGAGAGTGATTTATAAGGATGCCCACTGTAGGGGATGGAAGGGAGAGAGTGATTTATAAGGATGCCCACTGTAGGGAATGGAAGGGAGAGTGATTTATAAGGATGCCCACTGTAGGGGATGGAAGGGAGAGAGTGATTTATAAGGATGCCCACTGTAGGGAATGGAAGGGAGAGTGATTTATAAGGATGTCCACTGTAGGGAATGGAAGGGAGAGAGTGATTTATAAGGATGCCCACCGTAGGGAATGGAGGTGAGAGTGATTTATAAGGATGCCCACTGTAGGGAAAGGAAATCCCATTCTTTATTGGGTTTAACATGATTTCTTATGTGATACCTATCCCACACAAGTGCTGTTTCTCTGGCTCTGTGATCTGATGACAGGTTCCACTGAGTCTTTATTCGCTCAGGCTGCTGGCTGGCATGACTGACTCATGTGGATGACTGCCTGCCTGCCTGCTTGTCCAGCGATGTGAAAACCACATTAACATTGGGGGAAGGGGGGAAATAGGGTGAGAAGGAAGATGAAGGGTGTAGATAGAAGGGGGAGATGGGGAAAGAGAGACTGATAGCCACAGCCTGGCCCATGTATAATGTTTCAGACCCATGTCTCACCTCCTCCCTGCATCATCTTGTAGATCTTACTCTCTATGTGGAGCTGAGGGTGTTTGGTCTTCACACATTCCAGTTTAATGGCCACCTCCTCTCCCACTGAGATGTCTGTGCCTGGAGTAGAAAGAGGAAAGATTGTCAATACAAATGTATGTAGATGGATAAAGAGCCACCAGGGTGTTATTGCTTTCAGTTCAGAGTATGATTTAGGCCTATAAAGGACTAGGGCCTGGACAGTTTTACCTGACCAGTAAGGGAGGGGAAACTCATGGGCCTGGTGATGTGCAAGCCCCTGCTGACTGAACATTCCGGCAGATAGGTGAAAAATCTGTCGACGTACCCTTGAGCAAGACACTTAACCAGAGCGACTTACAAGCGCCATTATGGTTAAGAGTGTCTGCTAAATTACTAAAATGTAGACGGGGCATATACACCAAGTCCCATTCATATCATACCAGTCACAAAAGAATGCAACTCAAACAGGTAAACAAACCAACTTTAACTGTAATCTTAATGAGTACTGCCAGCATGCTTGACCAGAATCCTACTTTAGTACTGGGCCTACTTCTCTATTCCTCTACTTTAGTACTGGGCCTACTTCTCTTAGGGCAGCTTGCAAAAGCTACAAGTCACAAAATGCATTGAAGATGTGCACATTTGCTGCCTGTGTGCTAGCAGTGGGAAACGGGAGCTTTATAAATCTGACATTTCATTTCAAAAGTAGGCTACAGTCCACGTGTGGAACTCTAAGCGAGCGTCAGCTACACAACAGAGCCACCAGCCAGTGAATGACTCAGACCCTCTCCTGAAAAGCACTTAACACCTCCATGAACACACAATAACATGTTGGATGAATCGTACATGTGGTTACATAAAGGGGGCTGCATTAATCTGAGGGAATTACAGCTGACTGGAGCTTCCCATTCCCCTCTGTATGTGAGTAGGATGAACACCCTCCCCCCAATCACCTGAAGAGTACACAGGAACACAGCTGACCTGGGATGGAGACTAATCCATTCCCTCGCTGAAATAATATTCTGTCTCTCCCATTACAATGGATAAGAACTAGGCACTTAGGACTGACACGTTAATTTTTTCCCCATGGCATAACAGTTTAGCCTTCCAAAACATGGATGGCTTCATGAGCATTGAGCAAATGCAGTGTTTTTTTTATCCACAAAATTGGCAGTCAAGTCTGCATGCTCTAGAAATGAACAAATTGTACTTAACGTGGTACAGTCAAACTATATGAACTCAACATAAGTCTTTCGGTGTGAGGAATGTTTCATGTGGCCTAGGAGAGTGATATAGATGTTTGGTCTGGTTATGCAATCCAGCTAGGGTGTCAAAAGCAAAACACCCACACTATATCCTAAGTGGTTCGGTGCGGGTGGGGTGGGCTGGATGGCCTTATCACTACACGTCTCCTATTTCACAGTCACGACTCATTAAAAACATACACTCAGCCTTACACTCAGTGGTGCACGGTTGGGGCAATTCCATTACACTTCATGTCTGTTGAGTTGGAACATTGAGTTTCATTGGAGTTGGACATGAGGTTTCTCATCTGCAACACAATTTATATATTGACCATAAATTAAACTGCAGCCATGCAAGGACAAAATAAATCTACTTTTCCAAAAGTCAGTGAGTGTCTCTGAACCTGAATATGCACAAACAGTGCATTTAATAGGACTGTGACAGTAATTGAATAACCCTGTAATTGACATTTATGGATGAAGACCAGCATGATAATAAAATAGCCATCAAAACTGTTTAAATAGGCCTACATTAATTTTGTATAGATCAACTTAATCTAATAGCTGGAGTGTTTACTAACGATTATAAGCAGTTCTGCTAACTTCGTCTACATCTCTTTCCAACGGTTTGATGCTCCAGCAGCTAGCGGGGTTGCAGAAGCCTAAAAGAAAAGTTTGATGTGGACTTTTTTTTAAATTTTTATACAATGCATATTTTCATTTCTTACTAGTAAATAAAGCAGTCTTAAAAAAAAAAAAAAAAAGTTGGATGTGTCTATTAATTATTCAACAGCAGTCGACAAGGTTGTTCTGGCTGCTACAATGTGTCAAATGGACAATCCTATCCAAACCCGCGTTTATGGGTCCTTTTGCGGGGTGTGATTGTGAGTTCGATGATTCGCTTTATAGGCCTATGTCCATTCATAAAGGATACTTTAGGAAACGATCTGGCTCTTTAATAAGAATTAGATGCTCCTGTCATGATTGAAATACTGCAAAAGGCCTATTTTCAGTAAAGGCCCTTTCTCAATTCCATTATTTTGGTTAAAATAATTAGGAAGAAAAAACAAATACTAGCTAAGCTTTCCCTAATTTAATTGGCAAAATTATATGGCATAATAAGCCTACTCCTGTCTATACATGAATAAATAAAATTATTGAAAACAGGCTACTAAAGCATACTTTGGCCAGAGGATCATTAGCTTCCCCTTAAAAGAAAAATTAGTTGTGGATTGTATTGAATCGCTTTGCCTACAGTCGGAAGGAAAGGCAACAATTGCGCGTGCGGCAAATAACAAATAGAAGATTGTTGAGCTGCGACGGTCAGTGAAAAGTACAGGTCCAGCCAGGCATATCGCAAAATTTCACAATTCAATCGCAGGAAAACAAAATGGCCATTACTGAGAAGACAATGAAAAAGACTAACCTGTCTTTTAGTTATCAAAATTATCAACTTAATTGAGCGAACAACAGCAGGCCTATAGCCTATCTTATTGGCACCAGTGGAGAGCATAGGCCAAATCCAAGGTGAGTGCGCACTGCGCATAGTCACTCTTATCATTGTTTGGTCAGTGCAACTTAAGTTCGTTTTTGGACAATCATTTCCTCCTCCAGTTTAGATGGACGTCATATTATATGAGTGTCTCCCCTTCTCATAGGCCTATTACATGGTCAACATCTGTCAGCAGATTTGGCTACCCTGTAATTTGTCGTATATATATTAAAAAAAAGATGCTGCTAATGTCTCCAGTCATATAAAGTGTAGTTGAATTGCATGAAATAATGCCTTTTCCCGTGCAACGAAAGAAACGTATCTGATATAGCCTATAGCACAGGCATCTACGCCATCCGCACACAGCCATGCATTGAAATATATATTTTTTGCGAACAGTGATTGAATTATATGATCCTAAATTATGACTATCAAATTACAAATAGAAGGCTCTTACATATGTCTGCAAATGCGATGATGCATGGAATTATTTATTATAAAGGTGCATTTTTAATGGTGAAAATGTGCTTCCCCAAACTTGAAACTCACGCACCGCCTATGCATAGGCTCGTGATTTTGCGGTTTGGTACGGTGTTGTTGGCTGAGGAAAAGTACATGTGGACAGTTCTTATCTTCAAAGTGCGAAGTAAGGACACACGTCATTGCATCCTCGATTTGCATGTTCTGTGTAAAATTAATTACCATAATCTAAATGTGATTTGTCATTCTGAGCACCGTGGGTGGACGCCTTTACCAGGTTACGCACCCAATGCTTAGGGGTTCGGTAAATTTCTCAAATGTAGGTCAATTAAAATGCTTCCGGTTGAATGTCCGGCCCTACATTTTCTTAACGGAAACCCTTATATAAACCCTCATCTTGTTTATGACGCCTTTCACACCAATTGCAAAATATCGTCCTGCCACAATCCGTCAATTATTTATTCGGAACATGTTGAATCAGAACATCCAATGTCGTTGTTTTGCTAAGAACTGTAATTGTGAGTGAAAAACTAAAATCTAAAACCAGGAAAAATAAAACAGAAAACAATGTGAAAATATCAGAATTTGGGGGGGACGAAAATCTGATTTTATAGCCCCCCCTGTCCCTTAGAGTTGTTAATTAACCATGATTTTACCAGGTATTTTGACAGAACACAGTGCACTACTTCTTCCAGGGAGGCGTTGCAGGAGAAAAGAGAATGTTCCTATTTGAAAGCAAAAAAAAAAGAAAAAGCTTGCGACATGTTTCATTTTTAAAAAGTAGCTCTCATGCTAAAAAAGGTTGGAGATCCCTGGCTTATAGGCTACTCGTTCAAGAGCTAGAGAGGGGGAAGAGAGGCCAGTGGAGTTGCCAGCAGAGATGCGTGAATTGTGCAAGGGAACAGTGAAGACAGAGATGCGTAAGTTAGAAGTTAATATATTAATGCACCATTCGTATAACCTATTATATTATACGCCTGGTAAAGTGAAGCTAGGCGAGCATCTGTGCTATAGGCAACCCTAAAAGACAAATATCCACCAGAGTTTACCCTTATCAATAAGTGGTTGAATAGATTTAGATAATGCCCTCAAATTAAAAGAGTGTCAACATAACCACCCATTGCTTCACAAAAATGTATTAACAGCTGATCACGAGGCTATGGACAGGCTGATCACGAGGCTATGGACAGGCTGTGTGCACGTTTATTAGCAAGTGCATCGGTGATGTTGTACCCACTGTGACTATTAAAACCTTCCCTAACCAAAAACCGTGGATTGATGGCAGCATTTGCGCAAAACTGAAAGCGTGAACCACTGCTTTTAATCATGGCAAGGCGACCGGAAACATGACCGAATACAAACAGTGTAGCTATTCCCTCAGCAAGGAAATCAAACAAGCTAAGCGTCAGTTTAGAGAAAGTAGAGTCGCAATTCAACGGCTCAAATACGAGACGTATGTGGCAGGGTCTACAGTCAATCACCGATTACAAAAAGAAAACCAGCCCCGTCGCAGACGTCTTGCTCCCAGACAAATTAAACAACTTCTTTGCTCGTTTTGAGGACAATACAGTGCCACTGACAAGGCCCGCTTCCAAAACCTGTGGGCTCTCCTTCACCGTGGCCAATGTGAGTAAAACATTTAAAACGGGTTAACCCTCGCAAGACTGCCGGCCCAGACAGCATCCCTAGCCACGCGTGTTTTACTCAGAGCATGCGCAGAGTAGCTGGCTGGTGTGTTTACGGACATATTCAATCAATCCCTATCCCAGTCTGCTGCGCTCACATGCTTCAAGAGGGCCACCATTGTTCCTGTTCCCAAGAAAGCTAAGGTAACTGAGCTGAACGACTATCACCCCGTAGCACTCACTACTGTCATCATGAAGTGCTTTGAGAGACTAGTCAAGGATCATGTCACCTCCACCCTACCTGATACACTAGACCCACTCCAATTTGCTTACCGCCCCAATAGGTCCACAGACGACACAACCACACTGCCCTAACCCATCTGGATAAGAGGAATACCTATGTAAGAATGCTGTTCATTGACTACAGCTCAGCATTTAACACCATAGTACCCTCCAAACTCTTCATTAAGCTCGAGACCCTGGGTCTCAAACCCATCCTGTGCAACTGGGTCCTGGACTTTAACGGGCCGCCCCCCGAAGTGGTGAGGGTAGGAAACAACATCACTACCCCGCTGATCCTCAACACTGGGGCCGTACTCCCCGTTTACCCATGACTGCGTGGCCATGCACGCCTCCAACTCAATCAAGTTTGCAGACGACACTACAGTGGTAGGCCTGATTACCAACAATGACGAGACAGACTACAGGGAGGTGAGGGCCTTCGAGTGTGGTGTCAGGAAAATAACATCACACTCAACGTCAACAAAAGGAGATGATCGTGGACTTCAGGAAACAGCAGAGGGAGCACCTACCTATCCACATCGACGGGACAGTAGTGGAGAAGGTGGAAAGTTTTAAGTTCCTCGGTGTACACATCACGGACAAACGGAATTGGTCCACCCACACAGACAGCGTTGTGAAGAAGGCGCAGCAGAGCCTTCAGGAGGCTGAAGAAATTTGGCTTGTCACCGAAAACAAACTTTTACAGATGCACAATCGAGAGCATCCTGTCGGGCTGTATCACCGCCTGGTACGGCAACTGCTCCTCCCACAACCGTAAGGCTCTCCAGAGGGTAGTGAGGTCTGCACAACGCATCACCGGGGACAAACTACCAGCCCTCCAGGACACCTACACCACCCGATGTCACAGGAAGGCCAAAAAGATCATCAAGGACATCAACCACCCGAGCCACTGCCTGTTCACCCCGCTATCATCCAGAAGGCGAGGTCAGTACAGGTGCATCAAAGCAGGGACCGAGAGACTGAAAAACAGCTTCTATCTCAAGGCCATCAAACTGTTAAACAGCCATCACTAACATTGAGTGGCTGCTGCCAACATACAGACTCAACTCCAGCCACTTTAATAATGGAAAAATTGATGTAATAAATGTATCACTAGCCACTTTAAACAATGCCACTTCATATAATGTTTACATACCCTACATTACTCATCTCATATGTATATACTGTACTCTATACCATCTACTGCATCTTGCCTATGCCGCACAGCTATCGCTCATTCATATATTTATATGTACATATTCATCCCTTTACACTTGTGTGTATAAGGTAGTTGTTGTGAAATTGTTAGATATTACTGCACTGTCGGAACTAGAAGCACAAGCATTTCGCTACACAAAACATTAACATCTGCTAACCATGTGTATGTGACCAATAAAATTTGATTTGACATGTTTCTATTGTCTAATGATTGTTAAATTCATCTTCATGCCCACCACAGCTGTCTATATACCCCCCTTAAAAAAAACTTTCCTCGTCAATTTATATGACATTATCCCATAATGTAAAGTGTTTAAAAAAAAAATATCCTACAGAAAGGATTAAGCTAAGGTAAGGTTTTTAATGCATTTTTGGGAAAGGAGAAATGTGGTTTGCTTCAGTGTCTGAGTGATATGCACTGCAGGTGGCTTTGATTGATGTGTTCTTTCAGGTGGGTGGGTTGTGTGTACGAGTTGACTAATTCTCTATGTCCATTCAGAAAGTTTTCTAAAACAAGCCTGTCTGGATTTCATCTCTTTAATCTGATAAAACAATAAAAAAGTGCTACTGATAATAACAAAGTGTAATAGTAATAGTGAAGTTGCAGAGAAAAGCCATATGTTTCTTTTGCAGCCAGTGGTGGTCGACGACTATTCATTGGCCTGGCCAATTACCGTAACTGCAAATTGCAAGACAGTGACAGCCCTAGTGTTAAACAACTCACAGATTGGAATAACATCTGCAACAGTGTCTAGTCAGTATCCAAATGACCCAAGCCTTTCAAAAACAAAAATTCAACTGAGAAGCAAGTCAAGCAACCTTTTCGACTTACATGGAGTTTAGACCTATTTGTTTAGAAAAGGGGCAGGGTGGAGGGCTGGGGTGTTGTGACTCGTGACAGGCTACCACAGACAGGGCAGTAGTGGGGGTTATAATCTGATCTGACTTTCTCATATGTTACACACTGACGGTTTGTGAAACAATGACATGGCTGTTAGAAGCTTCACTGATGTCATCCACGTAAACAAAAAGCTCTTTCTGCCTGTATACACTAACTAGAGTAGTGCCAAGAAGCTGGAGAATCATGTCCAACCCTGTGGCTGTTCCTGCTTCAACTCAACCAGAGGAATTCCTGTGGACAACTGAACACACCTACAATGAGGACAGAACATACACCAAATTCAAACATTGGATTGGGTCCAGTAAAACCTATTCAGCATTCAACATGGGGAGGAATATTAGGCCTACCCAAAGAAAAAAAAACATGACTTCACTCCAGGAAGCATATCAGCATTGTAACAACACCATTACAGTTATGGCATGACAAGATTCAAATTGACTCATGCAAAATGCAGGAAGTGTTCATCGTACCTTATGACAAAGGTCTGTGAGCTCAACCCTGGAGGTGATAACATATCAGAATGTAATTTCAGTTACCACCTGACTGCAAAAACCACAGGGCCACATACACAACACACTAAAAAACAACCAACAAACAGCTAGATGTCAACACAACTCTTAAAGGGATACTTCAGGATTTTGGCATTGAAGCCCTTTATCTATTTCCCTAGAGTCAGATTAACTCGTGGATACCATTTATGTCTCTGTGTGCAGTTTGAAGGAAGTTGCTAACTAGCGTTAGCGCAATGACTGGAGGTCTATGGCAACTGCTAGCATGTTAGATTCCATAGACTTCCAATCATTGTGCTAACGCTAGTTAGCATTGGCTGGCTAAACTACCTATAACTTCCTTCATACGGGACGCAGAGAAATGGTATCCACGAGCTAATCTGGATCTAGGGAAGCAGATAAAGGGCTTCATTGCCCATCCTATACGAGTGCAACTGCTTGGGAAGGACATTTGGCTAGCTCTACTGCAGCTAGCTAACTGCCCTCCAGCCCTTGAAATGAACTGACAGATGGGATGACTACTGGCAAACTCTATTGGGGTGGGTGACTTGTTCGGTCGGTTTGTGAAGTGAACTAGCTAACTTATACATTTTCAAAAAGCCTCTCATTCGTGATCCAAACTCAGGTTAGCTATCTATCTGGATCGTGGCCAACGTAGCTAGCTAAAGTTATTGGCTTGCCAAGGGGACAATAGGTGCTGGGAATTGACAGTTTGTGTTATGTTCATGCTAACCAATAACATATTTGCAAATTCGCATCAGCTGGCCAGTTAACGTAGCTAGCTAGCTGGTTTGGATTAATGTTAGCAAGGTAGCGAGCTAGGTTAGCAGGTTAGAGACGGTGTATATGGTAGCTAGCTAACGTTAGCTAGTTTAAAATGTTCAATTGACGTTAGCCAACCTACGGTAACGTTGTGTAATATTGATGACATTTTCGTTAACTAGCTACTCACCCAAATAGATGTCTCCAAAAGATCCACTTCCAATTTTCCTGCCCAGCCTGTATCGGTTTCCCACTCTCAATTCCATGGTTCAATGTTATTCTTACGAAGCAACCTTCAGAATGTGTTGCTTTGAGAGAAAAAAAAGTAAACCTTGGTGTTGTTGCTCTTTTTGGTTACCAAACCACCCCAAATATCACCTTACTTTGCTGGAATTACAAACCCCTTTATTCAGACGCCCCCCCTCCCCATGAATCCCAGAAGATCAAGTTCCTTCTGTAACAATCCAACTTTCCCCATCCCTTTTATATCTATATTTTCTTCAGAACACCACGATATTGTTATTGCCTGAAAGCTTAGAATGTGTAGATTATGTTCTAGCTGTTTTTGATATAATCCTTCCCAAAATCAAGAACGATGGAGACGGATTTTGATGGAAGCCTTCTAAAAAATAAAAAAATAAAAATAGCCTCTTCTCCACTGTAGGAATTTCTTCCACTGTGTGCTGGCATTCGCTTGTGACATCATTTCTCCTAGCAACCCTGCGCAGGTCACATAAAAATGGGAGGGCGCATTGGTCTTTGGAAATTATTCAAGTGTTACTTTGTATGTAGAAAGACTGATACACTGAATCAAAAAATCGAACTAACAATACTAAATACATACTATTTCATGTTTATAAACAGGACTTTTGCATCAATATGGGCATAACATACAACCTCTCAACATGAAACTATGAAAAAAGTACTGAGTCCGGTCACACAGCCACTAGAGGGGACAGTTATATCGTTATTGTCTTTGTTCATATCGCCTTGTTGCACCTGGATGGCAGGATCTAGGGAAATGTACAGACTTGAAATATAATGTAATTTTCTGTTTCCTCGTGTCATGTTCTAAGAGTTATAGAATGTATAGCTAGAATGCTAGGCAATCACACTCCTCTAAAAAATGAAGTGATGTACAAACAACCTGAGGCACAGTAGGTCAGTAGGTCACCACCCCATACAGAGTAGGTTGAAGTTGACATAAGGCCTATATATATCCCAAATGGCACCCTATTCCCTATATTGTGCACTACACTTGACCAGAGACCTATGGGCCCTGGTCAATAGTAGTGCACTAGGGAATAGGGTGCCATTTCCTTAGACACTGATCTAAGGTGTTACAGTATGTGGTTTCCTCTAATTAGGTTAGGATTTTGGGGGTTCTTAAATCTGTCCCTAATGCCATGGTGTCACAGTGGCTAAGGTATATACTGTGACCTGAATTTGAGGCCAAATCAGCAGAGAGGACAACAACAGAAAGCAAAAAGACCGGCAAGCAAGGACATATGAATATACGTACGAACACCTACGCATGCACACACACACACAATAAACAAACAGATAGAGATAGACAAGTTACATCAGGGATAAATCCTGTCCTGCACTCTCAGTAATCCTGTGACACAGCCACTCGTCTGGGGCTGAATAGACCAAAATACCCTAGATATACAGGATTATTTAGTATTGGAGCAGGAAAAAGGTGAAAAAATTAATCCATGAACCTTGCATGGCCTAGTTGTTTAGTCTTGGATACTGTGCAGGGGGGGGGGGCATTATTTTGAGATTCAGAATTTGAACAGTATCCATTATTTTTTCTACTCAGAATAAGATATTCAAACTGCAGAAAAAATTGTTGATGATGTATGCATGCATTAGAGAAAACACATATTTCTTGTTGTGGACGGAGCATGATAGAGATGGAAGTAGGTTGATAAAGCTCTCTCTCTCTCAGCGTCTAACTTTTCCTTGGTATATATTATTTGAAGGTACACATCTAGGATAGACACAAATCACTGGGCCATGGGTCAGGAGAAGGAAATTACTACTGGCTCCTATTAATACTCTGTCAACTGCTCATATAGGGACAGCTCATATATTGTTTTCTTCAAAATGGAAACATTCAGTCATTCATTTATTCATAAATTTCCATTACTCATGTTTGCCCATTTTACTATTTTAATAGTATTTGTTTTCATTTCTAGATTTAAGTTCAAGATGCATCAGCAAGTCAGGCCATTGAGGTCAAGCCATGCTAAGAGATGGTTGTGTGTGTATGTGTGTGTGTGTGTGTCTGTGTCTCAGGCACAGGAAAACCTCCTAAAAACTCTAATAGGTCTCATTTTACATATATTGCATACGGAACAACAACTGAGCAAAAATATAATTCTCACAATGTAAAATGTCAATTCTATTTCAAACCATTCTAAGAATGTCAAAAACATACATTGCAAATTATGGAAATAGGACTCAGTGTCAATAGGACTTTTCTATGGCTCAGGAACAGACGGACAAGCTTTCTCACTCATGACAGAGCTCCAAACCCTGGAGGCCACGCCCACTAATCTGAAGAGCGTTTGTGATTTTTGTGATTGGTCGCATATGGACCAATCCCTGAAATTGTTGTGGCACTATTTATGTGGTTTGGCCGCTCAGACCGCAGCTCTTGATGTTTGGATTATGTAATTTGGACTGCACGTGTTTCACAATGCACGGAGCAGGAGGGACGAGAAAGAACAGAGATCGAAAAGTAGTGTGTAGTTGTATAATGAAGTTCAGCAGAGAAACGTGCAGGAAAGATTTGATCATGACTTTGTTATTACAACGTTTCTAGGTATTTTGCTCATTCTGATTTAATGTTCAATAAAATTATTTATTTCTGAAGCCTAAATATTTTCATTGGACAGCTAAGCTAATTGTTTTTCTTTCTTTGATAAATGTCAACAAACAAAAGCTAATAGCCTACAAAGTCACGCATGTTTGTGTTGGCGTCATTATGTGGAAACTACAGGAGGTTGAATTGGGGAGGACGGGCTCGTGGTAATGGCTGCAGCAGAAGTAGTGGAGGGATATCAAACACATAGTTTCTATGTGTTTGATGCCATTCCATTAACCCTGTTCCAGCCATTATTATGAAACGTCCTCCCCTCAGCCGCCTCCACTAGTGGAAATGCATTCCCATTGACCCAAGACAACGGTACTATAAAACCCCTTACAATTAGCTAGTGCATGCACAAGTACACACACGACTGCTGCATGTGTTAGAACACAGCCTGCTGCCTGCCAGCCAATGTGAGGTAAACTAATCCAATCCTAGCAGGTACATTCAGCACTTCCACTCTTATGAAAACAATATGCTGACATGTAATCTATACCTATGACAGCCAAATGACTCTAGGACATAGGCCCATGTTCATGTCTAGACACCTGTTATGGATCACACCAGTACTGTTGAATAACTTGTTTATCTTTCAAAATAAAACTTCTCAAAAACACTTTGTGGAGTGTGTCCTGTCTACCGAGTTCACTTTGTAGCCATGCAGTTAACTGGTGTGCTCATGTTGTGACTGTACAGATGGATTGTTTATGGCAGGGTTTCCCAAACTCGGTCCTGGGCCCCCCCATATACTAAATAAACTAAAGTAAAAAATAAAATAAAAAGTAACACAAAATTACATAACAATAACGAGGCTATATACAGGGGCTACCGGTACGGAGTCAATGTGAGGGGGTACAGGTTAGTCGAGGTCATTTGTACATGTAGGTAGGGGTAAAATGACTATGCATAGATACAGTGCATTCGAAAAGTATTCAGACCCCTTGACTTTACATTTTTAAACATTACAGCCTTGTTCTAAAATGTTATATAAAGGTATTCAGAAATATTTGAAAATTTATAAAATATAAAACAGAAATAACTTATTTACATAAGTATTCAGACCCTTTGCTATGAGACTCGAAATTGAGCTCAGGTGCATCCTGTTTCTATTGCTCATCCTTGAGATGTTCCTACAACTTGATTGGAGTCCACCTGTGGTAAATTCAATTGATTGGACATGATTTAGAAAGGCACACACCTGTCTATATAAGGTCCCACAGTTGCCAGTGCATGTCAGAGCAAAAACCAGGCCATGAGGTCGAAGGAATTGTTCATAGAGTTTTGAGACAGGATTGTGTCGAGGCACAGATCTGGGGAAGGGTACCAAAACATTTCTGCAGCATTGAAGGTCCCCAAGAACACAGTGGCCTCCATCATTCTTAAATGGAAGAAGTTTGGAACAACCAAGATTCTTCCTAGAGCTGGCCGCCCGGCCAAACTGAATAATTGGGGGAGAAAGGCCTTTGTCAGGGAGGTGACCAAGAACCTGATGGTCACTCTGACAGAGCTCTAGAGTTCCTCTGTGGAGATGGGAGAACCTTCCAGAAGGACAACCATCTCTGCAGCACTTTACCAATCAGGCCTTTCTGAGAGAGTGGCCAGACGGAAGCCATTCCTCAGTAAAAGGCACATGACAGCCTGCTTGGAGTTCGCCAAAAGGCACCAATAGACTCTCAGACCATGAGAAACAAGATTCTCTGGTCTGATGAAACCAAGATTAAACTCTTTGGCCTGAATGCCAAGCATCACATCTGGAGGAAACCTGGCACCATCCCTACGGTGAAGCATAGTGGTGGCAGCATCATGCTGTGGAGATGTTTCTCAGCGGCAGGGACTGGGAGACAAGTCAGGATTGAGGCAAAGATGAACAGAGCAATGTACAGAGAGATCCATGATCAAAACCTGCTCCAGAGCGCTCAAGACCTCAGACGGGGGCGAAGAGGACAACGACCCTAACCACACAGCCAAGACAATGCAGGAGTGGCTTCGGGACAAGTCTCTGAATGTCCTTGAGTGGCCCAGCCAGAGCCCGGACTTGAACCCAATCGAACATCTCGAGAGATTACTCCCAGTAATTCGAGAGACCTGGATATAGCTGTGCAGCGCAGCTCCCCTTAAGAGGATCTGCAGAGAAGAATGGGAGAAAGTCCCCAAATACAGATGTGCCATGGTTTTAGCGTCATACCCAATGAACCTGTTTTTCCTTTGTGATTATGGGGTATTGTGTGTAGATTGATGAGGGAAAAAAACTATTTAATCAATTTTAGAATAAGACTGTAACCTAACAAAATGTGGAAAAAGTCAAGGGGTCTGAAAACTTTCCGAATGCACTGTATATTTAAACTCCCAGTAATTTATTTATTTAACGTTTCGGCATCACTGTGCCTTCTTCAGGGTAATGTCATGAATGCTTGAACCAGGTTATGTAGACAAACAGTGGAATTAGTGCAACCAATGACAATAGTGAGGGGTGTGTCATAATTATTAAGTCAATTAGAATGAATTGAGTGAAACTGTTAAAAGACAATAGTTTACAGCATATAGAATATATTAGGCTATTGTTATCATACATTGTACATAATATTAGCATCAACATTCATTATTGTTTAATTTAATTTTACATATATATTTAATTGTTTCCAATTGAATTACATTTTTGTTACATGTAATCTTTTGGTTCAACCATAATGAATAATAAGCATCATCAACAGGGGGAACATATTGGGTGTACGCTGATAAGCTGTAGAAAGAATATATTTATTTATAAAACGTGTTCATAAAGAAGAGAGAAGAAACAACTATTATGCAGTGTGTCCACAAGGCTTTTGTAATTATTTGTATGCAGAAAAAGTCTTTAGTATCACAACCGTGCCAAATCATCTGTAGAACCGGAATGTGTACAGGACCATAGTAGTGGTTAGTGGTGGCCACTGAACGGTCACTCACAGTACCACTTGAGCAGGGAAACGAGGAGCAGAGAAAACAGTCACAGTCTGTGTCTGAAATGGCACCCTATTCCCTATATAGTGCACTACGTTTGTCCAGGGCCAGGTCAAAAGTAGTGCACTATATAGAACTTGGGCGCCATTTAAGACAAAGTCACAGACAGAAGAGTAAAAGTCACAGACAGAAGATCTTTGGGGTCTGTGATGGTGAGGTCTTGGGGCATCATCCACCCTACTAGTGATCAGCATGAGGAAAAGCTAGGTCTCTGGGTTCAATGTACAGCCAGTGTGGAAGTCACAGGTCAGAGGTCACGGGCCAGAGGACATAAGGGGGCTCAAGGCTCCAGGGTTAGACTGGGCTGTGAGTCAATCAGGAGCATGAAGGTGGAGATTGGAGGTCCAGCTTTCTCCAGTCCAGTCCATCTAGTCCAGTCAACATTCTCAGGGTCAGCTGGTCAGGGTAGTGCTGGTGTTGGGAAGTCCTGTGTAAGAAAACCCTGGGTCATGATCATCAGGCACCAAACTGAAGAAAACAGGAAGGGACTACCTGGACTCATTTTTCTTGTCCATTGCAAAAATGTCCATTCTATGCCCTAATGAACATGACCCTGGAGAAGTAGGCCTTTAGGCCCTCAGTGCCTGCGGGTGCGCTGACCTCCGGTGCCCGTGGTGTAGAGCATGGGCTGGCGCAGCTGAGACACACGCTTCAGGTTGCTCAGGTGGACTGGGGAGGACTCTGTGATGGGGCCTGTAAAAAGCATGAGTCAAAAACTGTATACAGAGCCCTGTTTAAGAACTGTGTGTTGATATATTTAATTAGCTACACTGTGAGGAGATATCCAAGGGCAATGAATCCAATTTGTCCTGATGGTAGTGCAGTGGGCGCCATAAGGCTTGAACCCCACCATGGCTGCATGAAGTAATATTATTTTTAATGTGGAGGTGTGGGTAAAAGGAGGCTGACCTGTTTGGTGGTTGTTGTGTGGCAGCTGGACTTTGGTGAGAGAAGGGACCCCCCTGTGCTGGGGGCGTAAGAGGGGGGCCTGGGGCTGCCCGTTGATGTGGAGGTGGGGGTCTGACGTGCTGTCCAATGGGCGTATACGCTGGGCTGCCGTTGTCTTAGACTGATACAGCTGAGCAGGGGGAGGGCAGGGGTAGTGTGTTAAGGCTGATATCGTGTAGGCTATGTACTGGAGCCGCTTCATTATGTCTATGTAATTGTCAAATCGATCAATCGATCAATCACAGCTGCTGATGACTCTACTAACATACAGTCCTGAATCATTAGATACTACTCAGGGAGCTAGTTAATGAACACTACTCACTGTTTGACCTGTGACTTCGAACGAGCGGGAGCGTCTCTTCCGGCAGCGAGCCTCGAAGTCCTGCTCGCGGAGGGAGAGGTTTGGGTTCTTGGAGGCCGGCTGGCGATTACGTGGGCGTGTCCAGGTGCCCTGGGAGACAGGCTCCTCCCCCGTGCTGCTGGATAAGTTTTCATCTGAGGTGTCGTGGCGGGGCTCTGGGTTGGGCTGCCGGCCGCGGAGCAGGGCCAGGCCCCTAGGGGGCGCCTCACTCAGAGACAGGCTGCTCTTGTGCTTCTTGGGGTCCAGGGGGGAGGGAGGAGGAGGCAGCCGCAGGGCGTCCACTTCCAGGGCTTTGGAGCGGCGGCGAGCAGCCTTCACTGCAATGTCGTGAACCCCTTTGAGGATCTGCTGCCTCTCTGTTGAATCAAATCAAATCAATCAAATCAAATGTATTTATAAAGCCCTTCTTATGTCAGCTGATATCTCAAAGTGCTGTACAGAAACCCAGCCTAAAACCCCAAACAGCAAGCAATGTAGGTGTCGAATCAAAGGAGACATTTGACAGAGGCTCTACTATGATCTCATCTAGTACACCAACATCCTGACCTAAGATAAGATAATAAAATGTAAATGTTATTGTCCCTGGCTATATTCTGTAATCCATGAATTTGTGGTCCGTGCAGTTCTCCCTATCCTGTATCTCTCGTCTGCTGTTGCTCCTGGATGTCTCTTACCCTTTCGTGTGAGGGGGACGTCCTGGCCCGTCTCGCTGCTCTCAGGGGAGGAGTCCAGGTGACTGCTGACACTGTGGCTGAGGTGGCTGTAGTTCAGAGTTGTCTCTAGGGCCAATGGCTGCAGCTGGAGAGGACAGAAGAGAAGGGACATGTGGCATTATACTCACACTCTCATAGGGAAGTATGCAGATATGAAACCTGGTAGAAATCTAGCCCTGATATGGCTGTACCCTCCATTACTATGGTGTCTCCACAGGTGTAATGGCAGGAGCTGCATCAGGCCTAGTAGATATCCACAGTGTGGATGGTACTGTGTTCTCACCTCTCTGTTCCCCTGGCCGTTGAAGTGGATGGGAGGAGGGGTCAACACAGCAGAATGTTTCATCTGTCTGGCATGGGGACTGCTCTTACACACATGGTTGTTGTCTCTGTGAGAGGGAGAGGGAGGGAGAGAGAGAGACAGCACAAGAGAGGGAGAAAGATCGATAGAGAGAAAGATTGTCAGTTAAACTAATGTCCTTCCTAAAAAGGATAAGATGGAGGGTTTCTCTTTCCTAAACCAAACACCACCCTCTCACTCTTTCACTCACTCTCTCATCCCCACTCCCTCTCTCTCCCACCCTCTCACTCTCCCTCCCTCCGTCCTCTTACCCTTCAGGTTCAGGTAGGATGGGTGGCAGGGTGTGTCTGCGGGTCTTGGCCCGGCCATGCCTGGTCTCTGAGCCCATGGTGCGAACGCTCTCCTGGTCTGAGTCCACGTCCTGCCCCGGGTCACGGCTTCGGCTGGGCAGAGTGATCTTGGGCAGGGAGCCCTCCTGGAGACAGCATATGGTACAGGAAGAAGGATATCTTTATATGTTGGAATTGTGTGTCTCTGTGCTTGATCTCGATTTCAATCTCAATCACGTTCTCTGTTGTCTACCTTGAGTGTGCACCCGCTGACCTTGTCCAGGGATCTGTCCAGGTTCCTCTCATCCAGCTCTCTCATGTACATCCAATACAGCTCCTGAAGGTGGGGGGGCACCAGGAGTCTGTGGTCTGCAACAACACAAAACAGGTTAGAATACTGTTTACACTACAACACAACACAATACAGGCCAGAATACTATTCACACTACAACACAACACAATACAGGTTAGAATACTATTCACACTACAACACCGGTTAGAATACTATTCACACTACAACACAATACAGGTTAGAATACTATTCACACTACAACACAACACAGGTTAGAATACTATTCACACTACAATACAGGTTAGAATACTATTCACACAACACAGGTTAGAATACTATTCACACTACAACACAACACAGGTTAGAACACTATAACACAACACAGGTTAGAACACTACAACACAACACAGGTTAGAACACTATTCACACTACAACACAACACAGGTTACAACACAACACAGGTTAGAATAGTATTTACACTACAACACAATACAGGTTAGAATACTATTCACACTACAACACAACACAGGTTAGAATAGTATTTACACTACAACACAATACAGGCTAGAATACTATTCACACTACAACACAATACAGGTTAGAATACTATTCACACTACAACACAATACAGGTTAGAATACTATTCACACTGCAACACAGGTCAGAATACTATTCACACTACAACACAACACAATACAGGTTAGAATAATACTCACACAACAACACAATACAGGTTAGAATACTATTCACACTACAACACATGTTAGAATACTATTCACACTACAACACAACACAATACAGGTTAGAATACTATTCACACTACAACACAGGTTAGAATACTATTCACACTACAACACAACACAGGTTAGAATACTATTCACACTACAACACCGTTTAGAATACTATTCACACTACAACACAATACAGGTTAGAATACTATTCACACTGCAACACAGGTCAGAATACTATTCACACTACAACACAACACAATACAGGTTAGAATACTACTCACACACCAACACAATACAGGTTAGAATACTATTCACACTACAACACAACACCGGTTAGAATACTATTCACACTACAACACCGGTTAGAATACTATTCACACTACAACACCGGTTAGAATACTATTCACACTACAACACCGTTTAGAATACTATTCACACTACAACACAATACAGGTTAGAATACTATTCACACTGCAACACAGGTCAGAATACTATTCACACTACAACACAACACAATGCAGGTTAGAATACTATTCACACTACAACACAACACAATACAGGTTAGAATACTATTCACACTACAACACAATACAATACAAGTTAGAATACTATTCACACTACAATACAGGTTAGAATACTACTCGCACTACAACACAATACAATATAGGTTAGAATACTACAACACAATACAATATAGGTTAGAATACTACTCGCACTACAACACAATACAATATAGGTTAGAATACTACAACACAATACAATATAGGTTAGAATACTACAACACAATACAATATAGGTTAGAATACTACTCGCACTACAACACAATACAATATAGGCTAGAATACTACAACACAATACAATATAGGTTAGAATACTACAACACAATACAATATAGGTTAGAACACTACAACACAATACAATATAGGTTAGAATACTACAACACAATACAATACAGGTTAGAATACTACTCGCACTACAACACAATACAATATAGGTTAGAATACTACAACACAATACAATATAGGTTAGAATACTACTCACACTATAACACAATACAATCCATGTTAGAATAGTTGTCATAATACAACACTAAACATACAGTACAACACCTACATAGCCAATATTGAATTATTACACGTTCAATCAAGTCTGAAGTCTATAGCTAGTGTAGTAAAAAAAGAAAGCATTGTTTGGACATACCGTCAATAAACCGTCTCTGCTGCTGGATGAGCTCGTCACAGAGGTGGCGGTGCTGCTCGAAGCGCTGCACCACACAGTTCTTCTGCCGGATCACGTTGTCTTTGAGCAGGGCGTGGGACTGCATCTCCGCATTCTCAATCTCCAGCTCGTGGACCTTACAGAGGAGGCCCAGCACCTCCCTCTGCTCTTCAGAGCTCACCCTGCAAGGGAGCAGCTCCTCCAGGCGCCTGGCCCGCTCCCGCAGCTCCACGAAGCAGCGCTCCAGCAACGCCTACAGGACAGGAGGACAAACAGCAGGCAGGGCTCAATGCGAATCCTCACCATAGTATTTTAATATTTATTTATTTATTTAACCTTTATTTAACTAAGCAAGTCAGTTAAGAACAAATTCTTATTTACAATGACGGCCTCATCATGCTACATGTCGGCCTATTGTACAAATGGAAAGCATGTGCTTGGTACCGTTCCATTCAGTCCAATCCAGCCATGAGTCCGTCCTCCAATATCTCCTACCACCAGCCACCCCAGTACTGTACAACAAGGCTATCAATGCCTAGTTTAAGGTGGTAATTTGTAAGTCGCTCTGGATAAGAGCGTCTGCTAAATGACTTAAATGTAAAATGTAAATGTGGTAGGAGGTGGCCTAAACTGTGTGATTCTATAGCCCCCCCTAGAGGTGAGAGCAGGGGACTACAGTAACCTACTTTCTGTTCGCGTATCTTGTTCTGTTCAGCAATGAGAGTGACCACGTTCTCTCTGGCCATGGTTACTTCCTGGGTCTCAGTGCTGTCTGGGAGAGACTCAGGGCAGTCAGAATCCTTCTCACTCTCCTCCTTACTGAAGCTCTCCTTCCTCCTCTCCGCTCGCCACTTCCTGCGACGACGACTCCGCTCCTGCTCCCAACTACAGGACGAACAACAATGCACGCAATTGTGAGCAGCTGTTTAGACATTTCTGTTAACTATCACAGTCATTAAACTGCTACAGCTAGAGGCTATAGGTGTAGAGGGAGTGCTAGGAGATTATTGTAAGTCCCAAATGGCACCCTATTCCCTATATAGATCCCTAAGGGCTCTGGTCATAAGTAGTGCACTGTACAGGGAACAGAGTGCCATTTGGGACAGTCCTAAGACACATACTCTGCGATGGTGAGCAGGTGTTTGGAGATGTCCATCTGGATCTCCATGTTGCTGTTGTCCAGCTCCATCAGGCTCCTCCTGATCTCCATCTGACTCCTGAAGGCCTCTAGGAGCTGCTCCCTCAGCTGGTCCATCTCTGCTCGGCTCGCCTGCATGCTGTGGGCCTGCACCTCTGCTACATTGGTGGCAGGAGAGGAGAGTGTTAATGTCTGTTGGAGGCACAGACAGACAGACAGACAGACAGACTGACTGACTGACTGACTGTGAAGGAGCTATGAGAGAGGTCAAGGTAAGGTCATTACCCTGGACATGGCGGATGTCAGCTCGGTCAGAGTTGAGCTGACGTCCAGCCTGATCGGCGATCTTCTTCTTGAGCCGCTGGATCTCGCTGCGCAGGTCAGAGATGATGTTGGTGTACTGAGCGATGTGGTAGGACACGTTCAGCAGGTTCCTCTTCACCTGGAGAGAGAGAACTGTCTTATAACACTGTAATAACATGGTGTGGTAGAACATGTTCAGCAAGAAGGAACCCAGTTGACAAACTATTAAGCCTAATATTGACAGCGTTGTTATAACTGTTATACTGCAGAGAGAATGGAATCTTTTAAGTTGATCTCGGGGGTCTAGGGTGGGTTACTGTAAAGCACTTTGTGATAACTGTGTTTATGTAAAAGGTCTTTTTAATTTACATTTGATTGGTTGATTGATTGATTTGAAAATTCTTGTCCACACCTCAGTGGTCCCACACCTCAGTTGTCCCACACCTCAGCGAAGGAGGGAAATGTTGTGTTGTGTATTACTTACCCGTGTGCGGATACTTTTGGCACGGTCAGCATAGCTCAGCGTGTTGCGAGACTCCTCGAAGGCCAGGGAGGCGGGGCTAATGTGGGCTATCATCACCGTGCGACTGTTGCCTCCCAACGAGTCCTGTCAATCAAATCAGAACAGGAAGTGAATGAATGCAAGTGGAATGCAGAATAATCCTTCTGAATGATGCAAAAGGACAACAAAAAGTACTGTACTGTATTGTTTTGTGTGGTGTGGCATGATGTGGTGTGATGTGATATGGTGTGTGGTGTGGTGTGGTATGGTGTGGTCATTCATGATGAATGTTGTGTGGTGTGGTATGGTGTGTGGTGTGGTGTGGTATGGTGTGGTCATTCATGATGAATGTTGTGTGGTGTGGTATGGTGTGGTGGTAGTATAGGTTATTGTAATCATACAGCACGTCTTAGATGGGAAAGGGGAAAGGGGGAAACCTAGTCAGTTGTACAACTGAATGCATTCAACTGAAATGTGTCTTCCGCATTTAACCCAACCCCTCTGAATCAGAGAGGTGCGGGGGGCTGCCATAATCGACATCCACGTCTTCGGCGCCCGGGGAACAGTGGGTTAACTGCCTTGCTCAGGGGCAGAACAACACATTTTTACCTTGTCAGCTCGTGGATTCGATCCAGCAACCTTTCGGTTACTGGCTCAATGCTCCAACCACTATGGGTACTGTACCTTCAGCAAGCGCGTCAGCTTGCTGTCCCTGTAGTTGACATATTTGTTACCATGTTTCTCACTCAAGGCGTTGATGCAGTTACCCAGAGCCAGGAGGGAGCGGTTGATGTGGGCCCCTTCTTTTAACCTCTGACCTCTGTTCTGTGTCTGGGAGAGAGAGAGGGAGCAGGTTTACTATCTGGTCTCATGTTTTTTATTTTTTTATTTGACCTTTATTTAACTAGGCAAGACAGTTAAGAACAAATTCTTATTTACAATGACGGCCTACCAGTGGGTTAACTGGCTTATTCAGGTGCAGAACGACAGATTTTTACCATGTCAGCTCAAGAATTCAATCTAGCAACCTTTCGGCTACTGGCCCATCGCTCTCCCCACTAGGCTACCTGCCGCCCCACATGTTCCAGAGCATACATGTTGCTGATCACCGACTGAGCAGACTGACTGATCAACAATTAATAGAGTGGTTATTTAGGATGCAAGGTGATTTGTAGATCAGTCAGTCTGTCTACAATGTAGTAGACGGCCACTGTCTCGGTTTGATGAGTTCCAGCCCAGGACAGATACTGCCTATGTTAACCAGCAGAGGGGGCTCTAACCCTCCTTTTCTTTCCTCTGTCTGCAGTTACATTGGAAGAGTTGCAAGTAAAACATCACGCAGCTTTTTATAACCGCTTATGAGTTACTATGAACGCTGTCAATGTCATAACACATCATACATGTATTATAATGCATTATAAGGGACGTTATTACATATGTACTTTATAGAAAGTGTTACCAGCCTTGGACCAAAACACATCTCACTGACAGAAAACATCCCTTCAAAAGAGGTAGTGGAACCCCCTCTGTTCTCCTATATCTAAAGAGACCGGTGGCCTATAGGCTATGATCCATAGAAGAGCCTAGCTGGTTAAACGTTCTAAAAGTTTCCATGGTAAATAACTGTTCTCTCCATTCAGGCATGATTGCATGGTTTTGTCATGGCAGCGTACCAAATGGCACCGTATTCCCTGTATAGTACACTACTTTTGACCAGAGCCCTATGGGAAATTGGGTGCTATTTGGGACACATCCCATTGTGTATATGGGGTCTGGCTGGTTTAATATGGACGCTAATCTAACAACATTCATCAAATCTAACTGCCTGTAGCTCATGCCCTGAAGCAAGGATATGCATATTCTTGATACCATTTGAAAGGAAACACTTGGACATTGGTGGAAATGTGAAAGGAATGTAGGAAAATATAACACATTAGATCTGGTAAAAGATAATACAAAGAAAAAAACAACCGATTATTTTTTGTTTGTACCATCATCTTTGAAATGCAAGAGAAAGGCCATAATGTGTTATTCCAGCCCAGGTGCAATTTAGATTTTGGCCACTAGAAGGCAACAGTGTATGTGCAAAGTTCCCTACTGATCCAATGAACCATTACATTGCTGTTCAACATTTTGTATCAAGACTGCCCAAATGCGCCTGATTTGTTTATTAATAACTTTTCAAGTTCAAAACGCAAACAATAGCATGGTATTATTTCACTGTTATAGCTACTGTAAATTGGACAGGGCAGTTAGATTAACAAGAATTTAAGATTTCTGCCCATATCAGATATGTCTATGTCCTGAGAATTTCTTGTGTTACTTACAACCTCATGCTAATCGCATTAGCCTGCGTTAGCTCAACCGTCCCGTGGGAGACCCATAGATCCTGAATATGTTTTTAAGCACTTTGCCTAGAGTAGAATGACTACAGGTTACCACATAAACTAATATGAGAAGCAAACACCTATTATGAAGCCTTCAGAGTTCACAGGAGAAATTCTAAGTAAACCAAATGTGAAAAGACAAGCAATGTTTTTTATTTAACTAGGCAAGTCAGTTAAGAACAAATTCTTATTTTCAATGACGGCCTAGGAACAGTGGGTTAACTGCCTTGTTCAGGGGCAGAACGACAGATGTTGTACCTTGTCAGCTCGGGGATTCAATCTTGCAATCTTTCGGTTACTAGTCCAACGCTTTAACCGCTAGGCTACGCTGCCGCCCAAACGTTGGATAACTTTAGTACAGGCCTTATGTTCATCTAGGAACCAAGAGGATAACTTTAGTACAGACCCTATGATTCTCTAGGAACCAAGAGCATTAAGTGTAAGGTTTATAGTAAATGTGTCATATACTGTGTCACAAACATCCCAAACTAGTTCACAAAAGACATTAGCTGCATCCCAAATGGCATCCTATTTCCTATATTGAGCACTACTTTTGAAATGTAGTACACTATATAGGGATCAAAAGTAGTGCACTATAGGGAATTTGGGATGCATACATTCTGATGCATACATTCTGTTGCCAGTATTGGCGTCACTCCAACTGTAATCTGTTCAACAAAAGTAACCAGCACCATAAAACTGTGCTATAGATGTCACGGTAAAGTCACAGCACCATCCCTCAGAGAGAGAGACACGGCTTAATGTGAGCTCTCACATTTTCAACATGTTTTTTACAAAAGGATAGATTTGGAGTTAGATCAACTTGGATTTTTTGGCAGGTACATACACAGGATGCTACCCTCCACAGCATGGCCTTCACTCCAGATCAAAACTACAAACCTACAACCTAATTTTGACCAAAATTAACCGGAGAGATTACTGCTTCCAATGTTTTATTTCCCCAAGCTATACAGAGGGTGCTCTAACCAACAAACAGCAGACCTGAGGACACCATTCCAACCTGGAATTGAGCCAGATACAAATTCAATTAGCACTAAGGTGTGAAGTAAAAGGCCTTTGGGCCCAACAAGTGTCAGGAGTCTTTGAAGCATCATCTGAAGCCCCCTCCTGCTGTTCAAAGACCATTCACTGGCATTTTCTACAAGACATCTACCTCCAGAAATAAAAGCTTCTCCCAAGTGGGTGTGACACCTACTCCCATTGCCTGCTGCACTGCTGCTTGGTTCCACCTGGCGATCTGTTCACCGTCTGCCCTGGCCTGTATCCTCCTGTCTGGTACAGGTACCTCCACCACACTCACCCCTCTCTCCTGAGCTTCCGCTCGCCTCCAGCACACACGCACTTTTGGGGCGAGTGAATCTGAACTTACAATGGCTAGCCCCAAGTTGTTATATATATATATATATATATATATATATATATATATATATATATATGACTCCTGCATACTTTGTTGACGACAAACTTTCTTTACCCAACCGTGGGACACACTGTTTGTTCCCACACTCGGGACTCTGACTCTCTATTGGTTACACAGACTTTTGGCCTCCCATCCTATTCTAACCACCTCTCGCCGGCTTTGTATTCATGTTACCTGATGAAATTGCTGTACAATATGATCTTGTTGTCATCTGATGTACATTCAGATGTCATAAATCAGCACTGCAGAGCTCTCCCTGTCGTCTGCCGTGCCTTGATTGTATTACTGTTGATGATATCTGGAAATGTGCATGTACACCCTGGCCCATCTACAGTTGCTAGCACCAATTCTGATTTGTGCTCTGATATCCGCTTCACTGATCTCTGCTCTCGTAAAAGCCTGGGTTCTGCACGTTAACAATAGAAGCTTATTACCTAAAATGGATCAATTGAAAGTGTGGGTTCACAGCTCCAATACAGATGTGTTGTTCATTACTGAGACGTGGTTAAGAAAGAGTGTTTTGAATACTGATGTTAACCTTTCTGGTTATAACCTTTTTCGGCAAAACTGATCTTCCAAAGGTGGTGGATTGGAAATCTTTACCAAGGATCACCTTCAGTGCTCGGTTGTCTCCACCAAGTCTGTCCCCAAACAATTTGATTTGCTGGTTTTAAGCATTAAACTTTCAAATAGCTCATTGTTGACTGTTGCTGGGTGCTATTGTCCTCCATCAGCACAGGCCTGTACCCTACCTGCCCTAAGCTCTCTCCTGGCCCCTTACACTAAGTGTGAATTTGTCCTGCTAGGTGACCTAAACTGGGACATGCTTAAACCACCTAACCAAGTACTAAAGCAATGGGACTCCCTAAATCTTTCTCAGATTATCACCAATCTCACAAGGTATGACTCCAAACACCCATAAAAGGCTACTCTCCTCAATGTTATCTTCACAAATAATCCTGATAGGTATCAGTCTGGTGTTTTCTGTAATGATCTTAGTGATCACTGTTTTACAGCCTGTCTTCGTAGTGGCTGCCTAGTGAAACGACCTGTCCTGATTTCACATAAACGCTTGCTAAATAACTTTAATTAGCAAGCCTTTCATTTACTGGCCTCTATAAATGAATTATAAATATTTCACTTTCATATAATCACAAGTGTAATACATCAAAATAAAGCTTAACTTCTCGTTAATCCAGCTGCTTCTGTCAGATTTCAAAAAGGCTTTACGGCGAAAGCACACCATGCGATTATCTGAGGACAGCGCCCCGCATACCATACCATACCATACCATACCATACCATGAAAAACATATTTCAACCAGGCAGGTGCGACACGAAAGTCAGAAATAGCGATATAATAAATGCCTTACCTTTGATGATCTTCTTCTAGTGGCACTCCAAAAGGTCCCAGTTACATCACAAATGGTCCTTTTGTTCGATAATGTCCTTCTTTATATCCATAAAAACTCAGTTTAGCTGGCGCGCTTCAATCAATAATCCACCCAGTTTCCCTCCATCAAAATGCATACAAAATGAATCCCAAACGTTACTAATAAACTAAACAAGTCAAACAACATTTATAATCAAACCTTAGGTACCCTAATACTTAAATAAACTATAAAATTTAAGACGGAGAATCGTTATTGTCTTTACCAGAGAAAAATACCAAAGAACGCGCTCTCATTCACACGCTTGGAAACACTCCAGCCAAAATGGGAGCAACCCAGAAAAACTACAATTTCTGGCTCATTTTTCCAAAAACCAGCCTGAAACTCTTTCTAAAGACTGTTGACATCTAGTGGAAGCCCTAGTAACTGCAATCTGGGAGGACTTCGCCTTATAATAAAAGTGACAGCCATTGAAAATAGTGGTAGGCTGAATTTTGTTGTTGTTGGGGGGGGGGTGGTTTGTCCTCGGGGTTTCGCCAGCCATATCAGTTCTGTTATACTCACAGACATTATGTTAACAGTTTTAGAAGCTTTAGAGTGTTTTCTATCCAAATCTACCAATTATATTCATATCCTAGCTTCTGGGCCTGAGTAACAGGCAGTTTACTTTGGGCAAGCTTTTCATCCGGATGTGAAAATACTGCCCCCTACCCAAGAGAGGTTAACAAACACGCCCCCATGAAGAAAATTATAATTAAAAACAGGTTCAGCCCCTGGTTCGACCATGATCTTGTAGAGTTACCCCACCTCAAGAATTGCATTTGGCGAAAGGCTCGGCACACGCATACTCAAGCTGACTGGCTATCATAAAGGCAAATGAGAAATAAGTGCACTCAGGCTATCCGGAAGGCCAAAGTCATATAATGATGGTGAGTTGACGTTGCTCTTATATCCAGTAGTTCCTCCCGACTGTATGTATAAAACCTAAGATTACCTGGGGTACCAATGTAATAAATAACACGTAAAAAAAACTAAATACTACATAGTTTCTTCGGAATGCGAAGCGAGGCGGCCATCTCTGTCGGCGCCGGAAACGTTATAATATCGTTGGATATTACTGCATTGTAGGAACTAGAAGCACAAGCATTTCGCTACACTCGCATTAACATCTGCTAACCATGTGTATGTGACAAATACAATTTGATTTGACCATGTTTTGTGCTGCT
Organism: Salvelinus alpinus; assembly: GCF_045679555.1. Classification (NCBI taxonomy): domain Eukaryota; kingdom Metazoa; phylum Chordata; class Actinopteri; order Salmoniformes; family Salmonidae; genus Salvelinus; species Salvelinus alpinus. Next base: position 78,292,392 of record NC_092088.1, read on the forward strand.
ACCATGTTGTTGTTATGTTGTGTTGCTACCATGCTGTGTTGTCATGTGTTGCTGCCTTGCTATGTTGTCGTCTTAGGTCTCTCTTTATGTAGTGTTGTGTTGACTCTCTTGTTATGGTGTGTTTTGTGCTATATTTATATTGTATTTTTATTTATTTTTTATTATCCCAGGCCCCTGTCCCCGCAGAAGGCCTTTTGTCTTTTGGTAGAACGTCATTGTAAATAAGAATTTGTTCTTAACTGACTTGCCAAGTTAAATAAAAATAAATCATTAAATCAATGATATCATCCATTTTGTCATTAAGAAGACGCTGATAGACGGTCAACTATAGGGACATTAACCCCTTCTTTCCCTTAATGGTCTACAATGTAAATCCATTGTTCTTACACTGTGAAGGGCCTTTATTAAGGTGTCCTATAAACCCTAATCCCTACAAAGTACACTACTTCTGATCAGGGACCTATGGGTTTTAGTACAAATTAAGGGCTTAGAGAGCTCCCCCCCAAACACACACTGGAATGTCTGGAAGGAGACTGTGATGTTATGTCACGGACACAAGTAACAGACCATAACAAGAAGTGAAAAAACTGAAACAGGCATGTTTACATACAAATACACAAATGCACGCACACACCCCTACACACACACACCCCTACACACACCCACACCCACACACACACACACCCCTACACCACACTCCTACACACACATAGTGTTCCGAACCTGTGAGGCTCGTTCTGAGCCGGCAAGGTCGATCAAGAAGAGTCGCGCGAAGCGGACTTCCTGTAGAAGGTCTCGACAGCGACTCGTCTGCCTGACCGACACCTGCAGCACGGCATGGGACCGGGACGAAGTCTGGTTGGCTGCCGTGGGCTCCTGGGTACGATGCTTATTACCCTTCATCAGCAGCTCCATGATCTGGCAGGAACACAGTCATAAAGCTCTATGTAGCTCTAATATGAAGTGCTTGTAGATAAGTTATGTAGGCTTCATAATATACAATATACGTATTTAGATAACAATGTATAGTTTGTATTTACAGTACCAGTCAAAAGTTTGGACACACCTACTCATTCAAGGGTTTGACTCAACTGACTCAACTCCAGCCACTTTAAAAATGGGAATTGATGGAAACTATGTAAAAATGTACCACTAGCCACTTTAAACAATGCCACTTAATATAATGTTTACATACCCTACATTACCCATCTCATATGTATATACTGTACTCTATATCATCTACTGCATCTTGCCATCTTTATGTAATACATGTACCACTAGCCACTTTAAACTATGCCACTTTATGTTTACATACCCTACAGTACTCATCTCATATGTATATACCGTACTCTATACCATCTACTGCATCTTGCCTATGCCGTTCTGTACCACCACTCATTCATATATCTTTATGTACATATTCTTTATCCCTTTACACTTGTGTGTGTATAAGGTAGTAGTTGTGGAATTGTTAGGTTAGATTACTTGTTGGTTATTACTGCATTGTCGGAACTAGAAGCACAAGCATTTCGCTACACTCGCATTAACATCTGCTAACCATGTGTATGTGACTAATAAAATTTGATTTGATTTGATTTGATGACAGCTTTGCACACTCTTGGTATTGTCTCAATCAGCTTCATGAGGTAGTCACCTGGAATGCATTTCAATTAACAAGTGTGCATTGTTAAAAGTTAATTCTTAATGTGTTTGAGCCAATCAGTTGTGTTATGACAAGGTAGGGGTGGTATACAGAAGATAGCCCTATTTGGTAAAAGACCAAGTCCATAATATGGCAAGAACAGCTCAAATAAGCAAAAAGAAACGACAGTCCATCATAACTTTAAGACATGAACGTCAGTCAATCCGGAACATTAGAAGAACTTTTAACGTTTCTTCAAGTGCAGTCGCAAAAACCATCAAGGGCTTTGATGAAACGTGCTCTCATGAGGACCACCACAGGAAAGGAAGACCCAGAGTTACTTCTGCTGCAGAGGATAAGTTCATTAGAGTTAACTGCACCTCAGATTGCAGCCCAAATAAAATGCTTTACAGAGTTCAAGTAACAGACATCTCAACATTTACTTTTCAGATGAGGCTGCGTGAATCAGGCCTTCATGGTCAAATTGCTACAAAGAAACCACTACAAAAGGACACCAATAAGAAGAAGAGACTTGCTTGGGCCAAGGAACACAAGCAATGGACATTAGACCGGTGGAAATCTGGCCTTTGGTCTGATGAGTCCAAATTTGAGATTTTTGGTTCCAACTGCCGTGCCTTTGTGAGACGTAGAGTGGGTGAACGGATGATCTCCGCATGTGTGGGTCCCACCGGGAAGCATGGAGGAGGTGTGATTGTGTTTTGCTGGTGGCACTGTCTGTGATGTATTTAGAATTCACGGTACAGTTAGCCAGCATGGCTACCAGAGCATTCTGCAGCGATAAGTCATCACATCTGGTTGGCGCTTAGTGGGACTATAATTTATTTTTAAACAAGACAATGTCCCAGCACACGTCCAGGCTGTGTAAGGGCTATTTGACCAAGAAGGAGAGTGATGGAGTGCTGCATCAGATGACCTGGTCCTCCACAATCACCCAACCTCAACCCAATTGAGATGGTTTGGGATGAGTTTGACGGCAGTGTGAAGGAAAAGCAGCCAACAAGTGCTCAGCATATGTGGGAACTCGTTCAAGGCTATTAGAAAAGCATTCCTAATGATGCTGGTTGAGAGAATGCCAAGAGTGTGCAAAGCTGTCATCAAGGCAAAGGGTGGCTACTTTGAAGAATCTAAAATCTAAAATATATTTTGATTTGTTTAACACTTTTCGGTTACTACATGATTCCATATGTGATTTTGATGTCTTCACTATTATTCAACAATGTAGAAAATAGTAAAAATAAAGAAAAACCCTTGAATGAGCAGGTGTGTCCAAACTTTTGACTAGTACTGTATGTGTTTTATGTATAGTGTGTGATCAAATCAAATATTATTTGTCACATGCGCTGAAAACAACAGTTGTAGACTTTAGCGTGAAATGCTTGCTTACAAGCTCTTTGATCTTGTAAAGCATGGAGTTAGTGTGGCCAAACGTGACCTCTCACCTCTCGGGCGTTGATAGTGCAGACCTCTGTGATGCCAACCACCTGGATCACTCCTTTAGAATCCTCTCTCAGGTCCAGGAACCCAGAGGATGGGTTGAGAAGGTCCCGGATCATCTCGTTGTAGATCTGGGAACATGGAATGGGTCATTAGCTTCCAAATCACATCTCCAAAGCTCAAAATCCAAGGAATTCTTATATTCAAGGAATTATTATATCCAAGAAATTATTCTATTCTTAAGAATGTAAATTATATTGTAGAATATCTTGTAGAATAGCTTGTAGAATATATTGTAGAAGAATAGCTTGTCAAAGAACAGCTTGTCGAAGAATAGACTGCAGAATAGCTTTTAGAAAAATAGCTTGTAGAAATATAGCTTGTAGAATAGCTTGTAGTAGAATAGCTTGTAGTAGAATAGCTTGTAGAAGAATAGCTTGTAGAATACCTTGAAGAAGAATAGCTTGTAGAAGAATAGCTTGTAGAATAATAGCTTGTAGAATAGCTTGCAGAAGAGCTTGTAGAATAGCTTGTAGAAGAATAGCTTGTAGAATAGCTTGCAGAATAGCTTGTAGAAGAATTGCTTGTAGTAGAATAGCTTGTAGAATAGCTTTGTAGAATAATAGCTTGTAAAATAGCTTGTAGTATAATAGCTTGAAGAAGAATAGCTTGTAGAAAAGCTTAAAGAATAACATGTAGTAGAATAGCTTGTAGAATAATAGCTTGTAGAATAATAGCTTGTAGAATAGCTTGAAGACGAATACCTTGTAGAATAACTTGTAGTAGAATAACTTGTAGTAGAATAGCTTAAAGAATAATTTGTCGTTGAATAGCTTGTAGAATCATTTGTAGTAGAATAGCTTGAAGTAGAATAGCTGGTAGAATAGCTCATAGAATAGCTTGTTGTAGAATAGCTTGTAGTAGAATAGCTTGTAGAATAATAGCCTGTAGTAGAATAGCTTGTAGAATAATAGCTTGTAGAACAGCTTGTAGTAGAATAGCTAGTAGTAGAATAGCTTGTAGAATAGCTCATAGAATAGCTTGTTGTAGAATAGCTTGAAGTATAATAGCTTGTGGAATAGCTTTGTGAATAGCTTGAGTAGAATAGCTAGTAGTAGAATAGCTTGGAGAATAATAGATTGTAGAATAACTTATAGAATAGCTTGTAGTAGAATAGCCTGTAGCATAATAGCTAGTAGTAGAATAGCTTGAAGAATAATAGCTTGCAGAACAGCTTGTAGTTGAACAGCTTGTAGTAGAATAGCTTGTAGAATATCTTGTAGTAGAATAACTTGTGGAAGAATAGCTAGTAGAACAATAGCTTGTAGTAGAAAAGCTTGTAGTAGAATAGCTTGTAGTAGAATAGCTTGTAGTAGAATAGCTTGAGGAAAAATAGCTTGTAGAATAGCTTGTAGAAGAATAGCTTGTAGAATAGCTTGTAGGATAATAGCTTGTAGAATAGCTTGTAGAATAGCTTGTAGAATAGCTTGTAGAATAATAGCTTGTAGTAGAATAGCTTGTAGTAGAATAGCTTGTAGTAGAATAGCTTGTAGGATAATAGCTTGTAGAATAATAGCTTGTAGAATAGCTTGTAGAATAATAGCTTGTAGAATAGCTTGTAGAATAGCTTGTAGAATAATAGCTTGTAGAATAATAGCTTGTAGTAGAATAGCTTGTAGAATAATAGCTTGTAGAATAATAGCTTGTAGAATAATAGCTTGTAGAATAATAGCTTGTAGTAGAATAGCTTGTAGTAGAATAGCTTGTAGTAGAATAGCTTGTAGTAGAATAGCTTGAGGAAAAATAGCTTGTAGAATAGCTTGTAGAAGAATAGCTTGTAGAATAGCTTGTAGGATAATAGCTTGTAGAATAGCTTGTAGAATAGCTTGTAGAATAGCTTGTAGAATAATAGCTTGTAGTAGAATAGCTTGTAGTAGAATAGCTTGAGGAAAAATAGCTTGTAGAATAATAGCTTGTAGAATAATAGCTTGTAGTAGAATAGCTTGTAGTAGAATAGCTTGAGGAAAAATAGCTTGTAGAATAGCTTGTAGAAGAATAGCTTGTAGAATAGCTTGTAGAATAGCTTGTAGAATAATAGCTTGTAGTAGAATAGCTTGTAGTAGAATAGCTTGTAGTAGAATAGCTTGTAGTAGAATAGCTTGAGGAAAAATAGCTTGTAGAATAGCTTGTAGAAGAATAGCTTGTAAAATAGCTTGTAGAATAGCTTGTAAAATAATAGCTTGTAGATAGTAGAATAGCTTGAGGAAAAATAGCTTGTAGAATAGCTTGTAGAAGAATAGCTTGTAAAATAGCTTGTAGAATAGCTTGTAAAATAATAGCTTGTAGAATAGCTTGTAGAATAGCTTGTAGAATAGCTTGTAGAATAATAGTTTGTAGAAGAATAGCTTGTAGAATAGTAACTTATAGAATAGCTTGTAGAAGAATAGTTTGTAGAAGAATAGTTTGTAGAATAATAACTTATAGAATAGCTTGTAGAAGAATAGTTTGTAGAAGAATAGTTTGTAGAATAATAACTTATAGAATAGCTTGTAGAAGAATAGTTTGTAGAATAGCTTGTAAAATAGCGTGTAGAAGAATAGCCTGTAGAATAATAGTTTGTAGAAGAATAACTTGTAAAATAATAACTTATAGAATAGCTTGTAGAGGAATAGTTTGTAGAATAATAACTTGTAGAATAGCTTGTAGAAGAATAGCTTGTAGAATAGCTTGTAGTAGAATAGCTTGTAGAATAGCTTGTAGAAGAATAGCTTGAAGTAGAATAGTTTGTAGAATAATAACTTATAGAATAGCTTGTAGAAGAATAGTTTGTAGAAGAATAGTTTGTAGAATAATAACTTATAGAATAGCTTGTAGAAGAATAGTTTGTACAAGAATAGTTTGTAGAATAATAACTTATAGAATAGCTTGTAGAAGAATAGTTTGTAAAATAACTTGTAGATGAATAGCTTATAGAATAGCTTGTAGAAGAATAGCTTGTAGAATAATAACTTATAGAATAGCTTGTAGAAGAATAGTTTGTAGAAGAATAGTTTGTAGAAGAATAGCTTGTAGAAGAATAGCTTATAGAATAGCTTATAGAATAGCTTGTAGTAGAATAGCTTGTAGAATAACTTGTAGATGGATAGCTTATAGAATAGCTTGTAGAAGAATAGTTTGTAGAAGAATAGCTTGTAGAATAATAACTTATAGAATAGCTTGTAGTAGAATAGCTTGTAAAATAAATTGTAGATGAATAGCTTATAGAATAGCTTGTAGAAGAATAGTTTGTAGAAGAATAGCTTGTAGAATAATAACTTATAGAATAGCTTGTAGAATAATAGTTTGTAGAAGAATAGCTTGTAGAAGAATAGCTTGTAGAAGAATAGCTTATAGAATAGCTTACAGAATAGCTTGTAGAATAATAGCTTATAGAATAGCTTATAGAATAGCTTGTAGTAGAATAGCGTGTAGAATAATAGCTTATATAATAGCTTATAGAATAGTTTGTAGAATATTAGCTTATAGAATAGCTTGTAGTAGAATAGCTTGTAGAATAATAGCATGTAGAAGAATACCATGTAGAATAATAGCTTATAGAATAGCTTGTAGAATACTGGCATGTACAAGAATACCATGTAGAATAATAGCTTATAGAATAGCTTGTAGAATAATAGCATGTAGAAGAATACCATGTAGAATAATAGCTTATAGAATAGCTTGTAGAATAATAGCATGTAGAAGAATACCATGTAGAATAATAGCTTATAGAATAGCTTGTAGAATAGCTTATAGAATAGCTTGTAGAATAATACCATGTAGAATAATAGCTTATAGAATAGCTTGTAGAATAATACCATGTAGAATAATAGCTTATAGAATAGCTTGTAGAATAATACCATGTAGAATAATAGCTTATAGAATAGCTTGTAGAATAATAGCATGTAGAAGAATACCATGTAGAATAATAGCTTATAGAATAGCTTGTAGAATAATAGCTTATAGAATAGCTTGTAGAATAGTTTGTAGAATAATAGCTTATAGAATAGCTTGTAGAATAATACCATGTAGAATAATAGCTTATAGAATAGCTTGTAGAATAATAGCATGTAGAATAATAGCATGTAGAATAATACCATGTAGAATAATAGCTTACAGAATAGCTTGTAGAATAATAGCATGTAGAATAATAGCTTACAGAATAGCTTGTAGTTGAATCATAAGATAGCAAGTGTCAAACTTCAAATCAATGGCATTATGTAATTTCCATGTCTTATGCATTCTGTAATCAATGCTAATTTCTTCCAAACACAAGGACACTGGCTGTCGCTCATTCTACTCTAGAAATATTTCTCTGCTGGACGTCTTTGGCTGATTGAGCGTTCTTTCCATTTCTGGTCTTTTTAATAAAGAGCTGTCTATCATCTGTCTCTTTCTGTCTATATGAAGACAGGATGAACAACTTAGAGTGAATCTCTGCATGCGTCACTGTTTGCTTAGAAGGAATACCATTATGTTATCAACCATAATCATGAAGGTTGCTACCATCGCATCACTCCTTGTCAAGGTTTCTTTTCATTATGATGATTGTTCTTGGAAAGAAATTGGGAATTAATCATACAAAATAAGCACAATGTTAAGCTAAGCTTGCAGACAAAATGAATCACTTTCAAATACTGACAAAGCAGTGTAAATCAATCTGAATTAAAGAGATAGGGAATCAATGTGATATGTGGTACAAGAATGGATGCTGTAATCTGTTTTGAGGCTCTCTTAAACAGATGGGCATCCTTTTTAGGTTCCAATATCAAGGGCTTTGACATTGTGCATATATATATATATATATATATGGCTCTGTTGGTAGTTTGTAGCATTGCAATCAGTGTCAATATCTGACTAGTCCACACAGGCACACAGACACACAGACACACCGACACACAGACGCACCGACGCACAGACACACCGACACACCGGCACACAGGCACACAGGCACACAGACACACAGGCACACAGGCACACAGGCACACAGGCACACAGACACACAGACACACCGACACACAGGCACACAGGCACACAGACACACAGACACACAGACACACAGGCACACAGACGCACAGGCACACAGATGCACAGGCACACAGATGCACAGGCACACTGGCACAGACCGACCACTATCTTTTATCAGAACTTTATTATCCTATCACATGGCCACACAGATAATCTCTCAGCCAACGAGACGCAAGAAACCACTCTACAAACAAGTCCATCATTGTCTATTTTCCAGCAAACACAGCCACTATTGACCTCAGTCAGTGGTTATGTTGTTTTAGTCTTATCAGAAGCGGTTGTCATAGTTTGTTGACACTTTCATCTACATGACTATCACCCTGAACCATTGAATAAAGTGAAACACAGTGGTGGTTCTAAGTTAGTATACTATACGGTGACTACATCACTGTTGGTGACCTTAGACGAACTCAAAGTCTTGTGGGTCATATACAGTGGGGAGAACAAGTATTTGATACACTGCCGATTTTGCAGGTTTTCCTACTTACAAAGTATGTAGAGGTCTGTAATTTTTATCATAGGTACACTTCAACTGTGAGAGACGGAATCTAAAACAAAAATCCAGAAAATCACATTGTATGATTTTTAAGTAATTAATTAGCATTTTATTGCATGACATAAGTATTTGATACATCAGAAAAGCAGAACTTAATATTTGGTACAGAAACCTTTGTTTGCAATTACAGAGATCATACGTTTCCTGTAGTTCTTGACCAGGTTTGCACACACTGCAGCAGGGATTTTGGCCCACTCCTCCATACAGAACTTCTCCAGATCCTTCAGGTTTCGGGGCTGTCGCTGGGCAATACGGACTTTCAGCTCCCTCCAAAGATTTTCTATTGGGTTCAGGTCTGGAGACTGGCTAGGCCACTCCAGGACCTTGAGATGCTTCTTACGGAGCCACTACTTAGTTGCCCTGGCTGTGTGTTTTGGGTTGTTGTCATGCTGGAAGACCCAGCCACGACCCATCTTCAATGCTCTTACTGAGGGAAGGAGGTTGTTGGCCAAGATCTCGCAATACATGGTCCCATCCATCCTCCCCTCAATACGGTGCAGTCGTCCTGTCCCCATTGCAGAAAGGCATCCCCAAAGAATGATGTTTCCACCTCCATGCTTCACGGTTGGGATGGTGTTCTTGGGGTTGTACTCATCCTTCTTCTTCCTCCAAACACGGCGAGTGGAGTTTAGACCAAAAAGCTCTATTTTTGTCTCATCAGACCACATGACCTTCTCCCATTCCTCCTCTGGATCATCCAGATGGTCATTGGCAAACTTCAGACGGGCCTGGACATGCGCTGGCTTGAGCAGGGGGACCTTGCGTGCGCTGCAGGATTTTAATCCATGATGGCGTGGTGTGTTACTAATGGTTTTCTTTGAGACTGTGGTCCCAGCTCTCTTCAGGTCATTGACCAGGTCCTGCCGTGTAGTTCTGGGCTGATCCCTCACATTCCTCATGATCATTGATGCCCCACGAGGTGAGATCTTGCATGGAGCCCCAGACCGAGGGTGATTGACCGTCATCTTGAACTTCTTCCATTTTCTAATAATTGCGCCAACAGTTGTTGCCTTCTTACCAAGCTGCTTGCCTATTGTCCTGTAGCCCATCCCAGCCTTGTGCAGGTCTACAATTTTATCCCTGATGTCCTTACACAGCTCTCTGGTCTTGGCCATTGTGGAGAGGTTGGAGTCTGTTTGATTGAGTGTGTGGACAGGTGTCTTTTATACAGGTAACGAGTTCAAACAGGTGCAGTTAATACAGGTAATGAGTGGAGAGCAGGAGGGCTTCTTAAAGAAAAACTAACAGGTCTGTGAGAGCCGGAATTCTTACTGGTTGGTAGGTGATCAAATACTTATGTCATGCAATAAAATGCTAATTAATTACTTAAAAATCATACAATGTGATTTTCTGGATTTTTGTTTTAGATTCCGTCTCTCACAGTTGAAGTGTACCTATGATAAAAATTACAAACCTCTACATGCTTTGTAAGTAGGAAAACCTGCAAAATCGGCAGTGTATCAAATACTTGTTCTCCCCACTGTATATATAAACTCCCAGTCATTTATTGGGTAAATCACCAACGTTTCGGCATCACTGTACCTTCTTCATTAGACATGTTGTCAGGATATTCGAGAAACAAACACAGACACAGGTTGTGTCCCAAAATAGCACCCTATTCCCTATATAGTGTACTACTTTGAAATGTAGTACACTATATACAGTGGGGAGAACAAGTATTTGATACACTGCCGATTTTGCAGGTTTTCCTACTTACAAAGCATGTAGAGGTCTGTAAATTTTATCATAGGTACACTTCAACTGTGAGAGACGGAATCTAAAACAAAAATCCAGAAAATCACATTGTATGATTTTTAAGTAATTCATTTGCATTTTATTGCATGACATAAGTATTTGATCACCTACCAACCAGTAAGAATTCCAGCTCTCACAGACCTGTTAGTTTTTCTTTAAGAAGCCCTCCTGTTCTCCACTCATTACCTGTATTAACTGCACCTGTTTGAACTCGTTACCTGTATAAAAGACACCTGTCCACACACTCAATCAAACAGACTCCAACCTCTCCACAATGGCCAAGACCAGAGAGCTGTGTAAGGACATCAGGGATAAAATTGTAGACCTGCACAAGGCTGGGATGGGCTACAGGACAATAGGCAAGCAGCTTGGTGAGAAGGCAACAACTGTTGGCGCAATTATTAGAAAATAGAAGAAAATAGAAGAAGTTCAAGATGATGGTCAATCACCCTCGGTCTGGGGCTCCATGCAAGATCTCACCTCGTGGGGCATCAATGATCATGAGGAAGGTGAGGGATCAGCCCAGAACTACACGGCAGGACCTGGTCAATGACCTGAAGAGAGCTGGGACCACAGTCTCAAAGAAAACCATTAGTAACACACTACGACGTCATGGATTAAAATCCTGCAGCGCACGCAAGGTCGCCCTGCTCAAGCAGGCGCATGTCCAGGCCCGTCTGAAGTTTGCCAATGACCATCTGGATGATCCAGAGGAGGAATGGGAGAAGGTCATGTGGTCTGATGAGACAAAAATAGAGCTTTTTGGTCTAAACTCCACTCGCCGTGTTTGGAGGAAGAAGAAGGATGAGTACAACCCCAAGAACACCATCCCAACCGTGAAGCATGGAGGTGGAAACATCATTCTTTGGGGATGCTTTTCTGCAAAGGGGACAGGACGACTGCACCGTATTGAGGGGAGGATGGATGGGGCCATGTATTGCGAGATCTTAGCCAACAACCTCCTTCTATCAGTAAGAGCATTGATGATGGGTCGTGGCTGGGTCTTCCAGCATGACAACGACCCGAAACACACAGCCAGGGCAACTAAGGAGTGGCTCCGTAAGAAGTATCTCAAGGTCCTGGAGTGGCCTAGCCAGTCTCCAGACCTGAACCCAATAGAAAATCTTTGGAGGGAGCTGAAAGTCCGTATTGCCCAGCGACAGCCCCGAAACCTGAAGGATCTGGAGAAGGTCTGTATGGAGGAGTGGGCCAAAATCCCTGCTGCAGTGTGTGCAAACCTGGTCAAGAACTACAGGAAACGTATGATCTCTGTAATTGCAAACAAAGGATTCTGTACCAAATATTACATTCTGCTTTTCTGATGTATCAAATACTTATGTCATGCAATAAAATGCTAATTAATTACTTAAAAATCATACAATGTGATTTTCTGGATTTTTGTTTTAGATTCCGTCTCTCACAGTTGAAGTGTACCTATGATAAAAATTACAGACCTCTACATGCTTTTTAAGTAGGAAAATCTGCAAAATCGGCAGTGTATCAAATACTTGTTCTCCCCACTGTAGGGAATATGGTTCAACCTGGGATGCAAACATAGACAGTATGTATTCTCACCTCCAGGTATGACATGGAGATGTTGTACTGCATGTCATCGCTGGTCTCCTCGATGGCTTTGAACAGGTCATTTAGAGTCCGTACGTAGATCCCCGGTTCTCTGTCCGTCCCTAACATAGTGAAGGTCTTCCCACAACCTACACACACACACACACACACACACACACACACACACACACACACACACACACACACACACACACACACACACACACACACACACACACACACACACACACACACACACACACACACACACACACACACACACACACACACACACACAATCACAGTTTTCAGTTTGAGAATAATAGTGTCAATACCAAACAACAGCATTGAAGAGAATTGAATGGCACTGAACGGCATTGAAGAGCATTGAAGGGCATTGAACGGCATTGAAGGGCATTGAAGGGAATTGAACGGCATTGAACGGCACTGAACGGCATTGAAGAGCATTGAAGGGAATTGAAGGGAATTGAACGGCATTGAATGGCATTGAATGGCATTGAACGGCATTGAATGGCATTGAACAGCGTTGCACAGCCTTGCACAGCATTGAACAGCCTTGCACAGCATTGAAGAGAAAAGTGCAGTTGCAAAATCCATCAAGCACTATGATGAAACTGGATCTCATGAGGACGCCACAGGAAAGGAAGATCCAGATTTACCTCTGCTGAAGAGGATAAGTTCATTAGAGCTACCAGCCTCAGAAATTGCAGCCCAAATAAATGCTTCACAAAGTTCAAGTAACAGACATCTCAACATCAACTATTCAGAGGAAACTGCATGAATCAGGCCTTCATGGTCGAATTACTGCAAAGAAACCACTACTAAAGGACACCAATAATAAGAAGAGACTTTCTTGGGCCAAGAAACACAAGCAATGGACAATAGACTGGTGGAAATCTGTCCTTTGGTCTGATGAGTCCAAATGTGAGATTTTTGATTCCAACCGCCGTGTCTTTGTGAGACGCAGAGTAGGTGAACGGATGATCTCTGCATGCGTGGTTCCCACCGTGAAGCATGGAGGAGGTGTGATGGTGTGGGGGTGCTTTTCTGATGACACTGTCTGTGATGTATTTAGAATTCAAGGCACACTTAACCAGCATGGCTACCACAGCGTTCTACAGCGATACACCATCCCATCTGGTTTGCACTTAGTGGGACTATCATTTGTTTTTCAACAGGACAATGACCCAACACACCTCCAGGCTGTGTAAGGGCTATTTGACCAAGAAGGAGAGTGATGGAGTGCCTCATCAGATGACCTGGCCTCCACAATCACCCGGCCTCAAGCCAAATGAGATGGTTTGGGATGAGTTGGACTGCAGAGTGAAGGAAAAGCAGCCAACAAGTGCTCAGCATATGTGGGAATTCCTTCAAGACTGTTGGAAAAGTATTCCAGGTGAAGTTGGTTGAGAGAATGCCAAGAGTGTGCAAAGCTGTCATCAAGGCTGGCTACTTTGAAGGGTAGCTACTTTGAAGGGTGGCATCACTCCTTGTCAAGGTTTCTTTTCATTATGATGATTGTTCTTGAAAAGAAATTGGGAATTAATCATACAAAATAAGCACAATGTTAAGGTAAGCTTTTGATTTGTATAACACTTTTTTAGTTACTACATGATTCCATGTATTATTTCATAATTTGTATGTATTCATTATTATTCTAAAATGTAGAAAATAGTAAAAATAAAGAAAAACCCTTGAACGAGTAGGTGTCCAAACTTTTGACTGGTACTATATATTTTTCATAACCAAAAATATTGTATATTCAGCTGTTTGAAGCTGGTGTACAAAACAGAAAGTAAAAGACGCACAAACAAAACTTCAGAATGGGAAGCAAAGAAAAAGCACACATAGAACAGATCTTCTGATTCTTAGATGGGAATGAAAGACCTATAACTCATATTTATATGAGCATTTGGTTGGGTCGCCCAAATTGTTGCATATTGTAGCTTTAAGGTCAGTTCAGTTCATTTATTTGGCCTTGTATGTGTGCACACGACTTTTAAACTCAATATTAAAAGGCCTTCTTGTTGAAAGCTTAACCCCAGTCAACCTTTATTTCCTGATATCATGCCTGTTTTGGTCGAGGAGGACAGGTCACAAGAGGTCTTAATTCAGTTTTGGACAACAAGGCTGTGACACACTGAGTTTAATTAGTTTAATTCAAGCAGAGATTAAGAGCAGTGAGTCTACAGGGAAAGACAGACAGGAGGAAGAAAGGAGGGAGGGAGGGAGGGATGGAGGGGAAGATGTCTAACTGTCTGTCTGACCATCTGTCTGAGCGCTGCATCTCAGCAGTCTGGTGCTACATATGACATCATTTCCTGTCTTCCCATTAAAAGCAAAATGAGAGAAAGCACCGTACACCTATTCCCATTCCCAACATATCAGACTAATTAGAATCTAGAACCACCACATTAATCAAACAGTGGAAAAGGAAGATCGTACTACATGATTTATGAGTTTGATCATACCGCTGAAATTAGATAAATACATAACAAGAAATAACCATGGATAAAAAGGCATGTGGTCAGGATCATCAACCCCCAGGCTGGTTATTTCCTGGGTAATGTTCTCCTCTGCCGCCCATTGTTTGGTCGATAGAGGCTTAGTTCTCCCCTGGTGCCCAGTGGGTGGTAAATAGAGGCTTAGTTCTCCCCTGGTGCCCAGTGGGTGGTAAATAGAGGCTTAGTTCTCCCCTGCCGCCCAGTGGGTGGTAAATAGAGGCTTAGTTCTCCTCTGGTGCCCAGTGGTTGGTAGATATAGGCTTAGACCAGCCCTGGTGCCCAGTGGGTGGTAAATAGAGACTTAGACCAGCCCCGAGGACAACACACACAGGGACAGAGGACACACACCCACAATTAGAATAGAGGATAGGGCGGCTATGACAAACCTGTGGGTCCGTAGGCAAAAACAGTGGCGTTGTAGCCGGAAATGAGGCCTTCGATCAGGCCCTTGGTCGTGGCTCTGTACACCTCTTCCTGGTTGGCTGAGCAGTCAAATGCAACGTCGAACATATAGGTCTTCTCCCGGGAACGGTTAGCACGCAGGATATTATCTGGATCCTCCGTGGGGTTCATCAGAACAACCATCTATAGCAGGGAGGGAGGAGGAGGAGGGGGGAGGAAGGAAGGAAGGAAGGAAGAAGGGAGAGGAGGCGGGAGGGAGATGGAGGGATGGGGGAGAATGGATGGAGGAGGGAGAGGGAGAAGGAGGGGAAGGAGGGAGCGAGGGAGAAGGGTGGAAAGGGAGGGAGGGGTAGGTAGCGATGGGGAGAGGGGAGAAGGGAGGAGGCAAGAGGAGAAGGGAGGGAGCAGGAGGAGGAGGAGGAGGGAGGGAGCAAGGGAGAAGGGGGACAAGGGAGGGAGGGAGGAGGCAGGAGGAGGGTAGAGGAGGGAGGGGGAAGGGAGGAGGGGCAGAGAAGGATGAAAAGAGAGAGAAAGGGACATTTGAATGATTAGTCATCACACTAGAGAAACATCATTGCATAACATATAATATAATAATACTTTTTGTTTTAAAATAAACATTTGAAGGTCAAATCATCTGAATGAATCTGTCAGTAGAGAATGACTGCTATTACCCCAGAGGCCCACTACACTCCTCATTCACTCCTGCTGCCATCTGCCACAGTATGACTGTCTGCACCGTAATGGCTGACAGTTACCCAGCTCTGTGCAGGTAATTCAAGTGGCGAAGAGAAACTGATGGGCACAGCAGCAGCTAGAGGAGGGGTCTGAAGATTTAAACAAGGCCTTTAATCCATCTGCAGCTGGAGAACACAGGGGGCCCAGGGGCCCTCCTGTTGGGTAGAGCCACAGTGCCCCTCCACACACACACTGCGTCCCAATTCCCTCTATTCCCTAGTGCACTCATATGACCCTGGTCTAAAGTAGTGCACTACAGTATATATGGTGTTGGAGCACATTTGGGTGTACACTCCAGACCACCAAGGGCAGATAAATGGTGAACACATCAGGGGATCTACAAACATACGTATGCTGTTTGAAAGTATGCTGTATGTGTTCATGGTGGAAGAACTCACGATTCTAACCACAATCAAACCAATGCAAGAAACACCAAACAAGATACACAGGATTGCTACAGTCAACTCTTCAGATCAGTATTCATTCATTCAAGGTAACCGCTATTGCTAAGTTTGAGGTATCTAATTGCTACCATCCACTCACCTAGTGACATTGGCTACTTAATAATCTAAGATTTCAGAGTCCATCCACAGGGGCACATCACAGAAGCACATCACAGGGGCACAGCCCAGTGGAACATCACAGGGGCATATTACAGGGGCACATCACAGGGGCACCGCACAGTGGCACATCACAGGGGCATATTACAGGGGCACATTACAGGGGCACATCACAGGGGCACATTACAGTGGCACATCACAGTGGCACATCACAGAAGCACATCACAGGGGCACAGCCCAGTGGAACATCACAGGGGCATATTACAGGGGCACCGCACAGTGGCACATCACAGGGGCACATTACAGGGGCATATTACAGGGGCACATTACAGGGGCACCGCACAGTGGCACATCACAGGGGCACATTACAGGGGCACATTACAGGGGCATATTACAGTGGCACATCACAGGGGCACATCACAGGGGCACATTACAGGGGCACATCACAGGGGCACATTACAGGGGCACCGCACAGTGGCACATCACAGTGGCACATCACAGGGGCACATTACAGGGGCACATTACAGGGGCACATTACAGGGGCACATTACAGGGGCACCGCACAGTGGCACATCACAGGGGCACATCACAGGGGCACATCACAGGGGCACATTACAGGGGCACATTACAGGGGCATATTACAGGGGCACATTACAGGGGCACATTACAGGGGCACATTACAGGGGCACATTACAGGGGCACATTACAGGGGCACATTACAGGGGCACATTACAGGGGCACATCACAGGGGCACATCACAGGGGCACATTACAGGGGCATATTACAGGGGCACATTACAGGGGCACATTACAGGGGCACATCACAGTGGCACATCACAGTGGCACATCACAGGGGCATATTACAGGGGCATATTACAGGGGCACATCACAGTGGCACATCACAGGGGCACATCACAGGGGCACATCACAGGGGCACATTACAGGGGCACATTACAGGGGCACATCACAGGGGCACGCACAGTGGCACAGGGGCACATCACAGGGGCATATTACAGGGGCATATTACAGGGGCACATCACAGGGGCACATCACAGGGGCACATCACAGGGGCACATCACAGTGGCACATCACAGGGGCATATTACAGTGGCACATCACAGGGGCACATCACAGGGGCACATCACAGTGGCACATCACAGGGGCATATTACAGGGGCACATCACAGGGGCACCGCACAGTGGCACATCACAGGGGCACCGCACAGGGGCACATCACAGGGGCACCGCACAGGGGCACATCACAGGGGCACCGCACAGTGGCACATCACAGGGGCATATTACAGGGGCACATCACAGTGGCACATCACAGGGGCACATTACAGGGGCACCGCACAGTGGCACATCACAGGGGCACATCACAGTGGCACATCACAGGGGCACATTACAGGGGCACATTACAGGGGCACATCACAGGGGCACCGCACAGTGGCACATCACAGGGGCACATTACAGGGGCACATCACAGGGGCACATTACAGGGGCATATTACAGGGGCACCGCACAGTGGCACATCACAGTGGCACATCACAGGGGCACATTACAGGGGCACATCACAGGGGCACATTACAGGGGCATATTACAGGGGCACATTACAGTGGCATATTACAGGGGCACATCACAGTGGCACATCACAGGGGCACATTACAGGGGCACATTACAGGGGCATATTACAGGGGCACATCACAGGGGCATATTACAGGGGCACATTACAGGGGCATATTACAGGGGCACATCACAGGGGCATATTACAGGGGCACCGCACAGGGGCATATTACAGGGGCACATCACAGGGGCATATTACAGGGGCACATCACAGGGGCATATTACAGGGGCACATCACAGGGGCACATCACAGGGGCATATTACAGGGGCACATTACAGGGGCATATTACAGGGGCACATCACAGGGGCACATTACAGGGGCATATCACAGGGGCACATCACAGTGGCACATCACAGGGGCACATTACAGGGGCATATTACAGGGGCACATCACAGTGGCACATCACAGGGGCATATTACAGGGGCACCGCACAGTGGCACATCACAGGGGCACATCACAGGGGCACATTACAGGGGCACATCACAGGGGCACATCACAGTGGCACATCACAGTGGCACATCACAGTGGCACATCACAGGGGCACATCACAGGGGCACATTACAGGGGCATATTACAGGGGCACAGCACAGTGGCATGGTGTCAGAATGTAATGACTGTAATAATGAAGAGAACTCATTCCATTACAGCCAGGGGAAACACTTAGACAGGATTGTGAACATTATTCACTTCACTAAGGCGTCGTCTGGGAGACCTAGCCAGCTCCCCAGACCTTTGTTTGCCAGCAGAGGAGTGAGTCAAAGCTCAGGAGTCAGTTGGACACTGTGGTGAATATTAAATCATTGTCTCTTGAACGTCGCTCTCTTTTTTGAGTAGACTTCAGGGCTACTGGATGTTGTAGTGTGCGTGCGTTCAGGTTTGAAATGGTCTGTTTTGTTCATGTCCAGCTCTGAGGGGCTTGAGACAGCCTTTAGGTTCAGGACAGTGTGTGTATGTTGTGTGTGTGTGTGTGTGTCTGTCTCTCTGTGTGTGTGCGTCTGAACGGTCTGGATCTGGTCTAGTATCCACAGCACAGCCCTGTTTGATAACTCCTCAGTAATGGAGCATCTCACTTTGAAGCCTCTTGGTTTAAATTCAAGAGGAGAAATCTGACTTTTAAAAGCATACAATTACAGAGACAGAACAAAACACACACCCAGCTGTAATCAGCAAACAGAGGAGAGGATTGAGGTAAGAGGGGGGAGAGAGGAGAAGGAGAGAGGGAGAGAGAGAGGAGAGAGGGAAGAGAGGGGTAAGAGAGGGGGAGGGAAGAGAGAGAGGAGAGGAGTAAGAGAGAGAAGAGGAGAGAGCGAGAGAGAGAGGAGAGAGGGAAGAGAGAAAAGAGACCAGACATTTTCCTCTCCTCCTTTTATGTGATTAATCTAGACTCTATGCTTTCTTTATAAAGTACCTTATATTATGGTTCTTCCTTCTGCCAAAAGTGAGGGAGAGAAGAAGAGCTCCCATTGTTGTGAAGAAGAAGAGAAGAGACCAGGTGAAGACTTGACCTCAGAGAAGAGCCAGTAATCAGATGTATTTGGGCTGGTGACACTGTAGCAGCTCCCTTTCCCTTCTATCTCTCTATATCTCCCTCTCTCCTTCCTACTCTTCCCCCAGCAGCTCCCTTTCCCTTCTATCTCTCTATATCTCCCTCTCTCCTTCCTACTCTTCCTCCAGCAGTTCCCTTTCCCTTCTATCTCTCTATATCTCCCTCTCTCCTTCCTACTCTTCCCCCAGCAGCTCCCTTTCCCTTCTATCTCTCTATATCTCCCTCTCCTTCCTACTCTTCCCCCAGCAGCTCCCTTTCCCTTCTATCTCTCTATATCTCCCTCTATCCTTCCTACTCTTCCTCCAGCAGTTCCCTTTCCCTCCTATCTCTCTATATCGCCCTCTCTCCTTCCTACTCTTCCCACAGCAGCTCCCCTTCCCTTCTATCTCTCTATATCTCCCTCTCTCCTTCCTACTCTTCCCCCAGCAGCTCCCTTTCCCTTCTATCTCTCTATATCTCCCTCTCCTTCCTACCCTTTCCCAGCAGCTCCCTTTCCCTTCTATCTCTCTATATCTCCCTCTCCTTCCTTCTCTTCCCCCAGCAGCTCCCTTTCCCTTCTATCTCTCTATATCTCCCTCTCTCCTTCCTACTCTTCCCACAGCAGCTCCCTTTCCCTTCTATCTCTCTATATCTCCCTCTCTCCTTCCTACTCTTCCTCCAGCAGCTCCCTTTCCCTTCTATCTCTCTATATCTCCCTCTCTCCTTCCTACTCTTCCCACAGCAGCTCCCTTTCCCTTCTATCTCTCTATATCTCCCTCTCTCCTTCCTACTCTTCCCCCAGCAGCTCCCTTTCCCTTCTATCTCTCTATATCTCCCTCTCTCCTTCCTACTCTTCCCCCAGCAGTTCCCTTTCCCTTCTATCTCTCTATATCTCACTCTCTCCTTCCCTCTCTCCTTCCTACTCTTCCTCCAGCAGTTCCCTTTCCCTTCTATCTCTCTATATCTCCCTCTCTCCTTCCTACTCTTCCCCCAGCAGCTCCCTTTCCCTTCTATCTCTCTATATCTCCCTCTCTCCTTCCTACTCTTCCCCCAGCAGCTCCCTTTCCCTTCTATCTCTCTATATCTCCCTCTCTCCTTCCTACTCTTCCCCCAGCAGTTCCCTTTCCCTTCTATCTCTCTATATCTCACTCTCTCCTTCCCTCTCTCCTTCCTACTCTTCCTCCAGCAGTTCCCTTTCCCTTCTATCTCTCTATATCTCCCTCTCTCCTTCCTACTCTTCCCCCAGCAGCTCCCTTTCCCTTCTATCTCTCTATATCTCCCTCTCTCCTTCCTACTCTTCCTCCAGCAGTTGCCTTTCCCTTCTATCTCTCTATATCTCACTCTCTCCTTCCTACTCTTCCCCCAGCAGCTCCCTTTCCCTTCTATCTCTCTATATCTCCCTCTCTCCTTCCTACTCTTCCCCCTGCAGCTCCCTTTCCCTTCTATCTCCCTTCTATCTCTCTATATCTCCCTCTCTCCTTCCTACTCTTCCACAGCAGCTCCCTTTCCCTTCTATCTCTCTATATCTCCCTCTCTCTTTCCTACTCTTCCCCCAGCAGCTCCCTTTCCCTTCTATCTCTCTATATCTCACTCTCTCCTTCCCGCTCTCCTTCCTACTCTTCCTCCAGCAGTTCCCTTTCCCTTCTATCTCTCTATATCTCCCTCTCTCCTTCCTACTCTTCCCCCAGCAGCTCCCCTTCCCTTCTATCTATCTATATCTCCCTCTCCTTCCTACTCTTCCCCCAGCAGCTCCCCTTCCCTTCTATCTCTCTATATCTCCCTCTCTCCTTCCTACTCTTCCCCCAGCAGCTCCCCTTCCCTTCTATCTCTCTATATCTCCCTCTCTCCTTCCTACTCTTCCCCCAGCAGCTCCCTTTCCCTTCTATCTCTCTATATCTCCCTCTCCTTCCTACTCTTCCCCCAGCAGCACACTTTCCTGCTGCACTGACATCCTCTCTATGATCACATTTCTCAGGAAACACAGTATTGTAAACCTTCTCTCTAGCCAGGGTCAGGGATACTGAGTAACCTACAGACCTGCGTCAGTCTGGTGTTCTCACCAACAACGTGACAAAACTAAGAAATATTGTGTGTGTGTGTGTGTGTGTGTGTGTGTGTGTGTGTGTGTGTGTGTGTGTGTATAGGGTGGATATGACAGAAGGGATAGAGATGGCTCTGGCCTTGATGAACTTCAACCTGACTATCTGTCTGAGAGCCCTGCTCTACTCTACTCTGGTGAGGTCAGAAGTCAGAAAGGCTGGAAGCCACTTACTACAGTAGCTGACAGGCACGGCTGTGTCCATGTATCTCTGTGTCCGTGTGTGTTTCAGTAGGCATCAGTGAGCATATACAGTCCATTAAGAAAGTATTCAGACCCCTTGACTTTTTCCACATTTTGTTACGTTACAGCCTTATTCTTAAATTGATTAAATAAAAAATGTTCGTCATCAAACTATACAGTTGTTAAAATGGCGCCGAAGAGGATGGCTGACGTTTTACATGCCCGTAATCAATTGTGCTATTTTTAATTTTTTTTGCGTTGTTTGTAACTTGTTTTTTAACTTATTTTGTACATAATGTTGCTGCTACCATCTCTTATGACCGAAAATAACTTCTGGACATCAGAACTGGGATTACTCACAACGAACTGGAAGAAGCTTTTTCCTTTAACTTCTTGAGAATACAGGGGGTGCTATTTTCCCATTAGCATAATTTGCTCTACAGATTAAACTGCCTCTTATTCAATTATTGCTCTTACTATATGCATATAAATAATACCATTGGAAAGAAAACAATCTCTAGTTTCTAAAACCGTTTCAATTTTGTCTCTGAGTGATACACAAGTCATTTGACAGCACTTTCCCTGACCAAGAAGTAGAATGCAAGAAGTCTATGCTCGCTTCAACGCTCTGCCTATATATGGTCATGACCCCTATGACCAGAAACACACTTCATTCGCCTTCCTCTGGGTGTCAAGAGGACGTCAGAGGAGAAATTCTTTGTTTATCTGGTACTGACGTGAAATAAGACCTATTTCTTTGGCGTGACCGACAACTTCCGGTTTTCTGATTCGCACGAGTTGGAGCTGCGATTGTGTACTGTTTTGCTGGCGTTATGGATGAAAACTATCTCCGTGTCGAATTTTGTTTGATACATGTGACCATATCATCGTAATGTATGTTTTTTCAATATAGTTTAATCAGATTATTTGAATTTTTTCGGGAGTTTTGTGGTGTTCCGTTGTCTGATTTTATTTACGTTTGAGAGATCCGTGCCACTCGACCAGTACCTGTGCTAAATGGAGTGGGAAAGGAACAATTCTGAACGGAACCAACGACTCATCTTGACAAAGGACACTTTGATCAACATTCTGATGAAAGATCAGCCATAGTAAGACCCAATTTACGATGTTATATCATATCTGTTGTGCATGTGAACTGGCCGTGGGCGCCTAGCCGAATCTGCCTGGTATAGCTATGCTAATTTAGCGCTACATTTTGTTTTCGTTATAAAACATTTAATAAATCTGAAATATTGTTTGGATTCACCAGATGTTGGGCTTTCAATATCTGTACGCTGTGTATTTTTCTGAAATGTTTTAAGATGAGTAATTCGTTATATGACGTTGGTCTCTGTAATTGTTCTGGCTGGGTCAGCACTATTTCAGATTGCAGCTGCAATGTAGAACTGTGATTTATACCTGAAAAATGCAAATTTTTCCCCCCAAAAACTATGCTATACCATAAATATGTTATCAGACTGTCATCTTATGAAGTTGTTTCTTGGTTAGTGGCTATATATATTTTTATTTAGTCGAATTAGTGATAGCTACTGACGCAGGAAAAAACTATTGGGAGTAAAAAAATCGTGTCCTTTGCTAACGTGGTTAGCTAATAGATTTACATATTGTGTCTTCCCTGTAAAACATTTTAAAAATCTGAAATGGTGGCTTTATTCACAAGACCTGTATCTTTCATCTGGTGTCTTGGACTTGTGATTTAATGATATTTAGATGCTACAAGTTACTTGTGACGCTATGCTAGCTATGCTACTCAGTGGGGGGGGGGGGGGGGGGGGGTGCTACCGGATCAGGGTTGGTGACTCGTGAGAAGTTAACGAGTCCGACGAGAAAGATATACTGCTCTCCCGGGAACAGGCCCAGATCCTTGTCATTTGCGTGAAGAAAAGACGGAGGAAAGGAGGACAGATCAGGCTGTCTTTAGAGAATCTGTAGGCGAGCAAGTAAACTCCCATTGCCATCAATTATATTTGCTAACATTCAATCATTGGAAAATAAAATGGATGACCTACGATTACGACTATCCTACCAACGGGACATTAAGAACTGTAATATCCTATGTTTCACTGAGTTGTGGCTGAATGACGACACGGACAATATGCAGCTGGAGGGATTTTCAATGCACCGGCAGGACAGAGAAGCTACATCTGGCCAGACGAGGGGTGGGGGTGTGTCTTTTTGTCAATAACAGCTGGTGCGCAATGTTTAATACTAAAGAAGTCTTGAGGTATTGCTCGTCTGAGGTAGAGTACCTTATGGTAAGCTGTAGACCACACTATCTACCAAGAGAGTTCTCATCTATATCATTCTTAGCCATCTATTTACCACCACAGACCGATGCTGGCACTAAGACCGCACTCAACCAACTCTATAAGGCCATAAGCAAACAAGAAAATGCTCATCCAAAAGCGGCACTCTTAGTGGCCCGGGGACTTTAATGCAGGCAAACTTAAATCAGTTTTACCAAATTTTTATCAACATGTCACATGTGCAACCAGAGGAAAAAAAACTCTAGACCACCCTTTCTCCACACAAAGAGACGCATACAAAGCTCTACCCTGCCCTCCATTTGGTAAAACCGACCATAATTCTATCCTCCTGATTCCTGTTTACAAGAAAAAAATACAGCAGGAAGTACCAGTGACTCGCTCAATACGGAAGTGGTCAGATGGTGCGGATGCTACACTACAGGACTGTTTTGCTAGCACAACCTGGAATATGTTCCGGGATTCATCCAATGGCATTGAGGAGTATACCACATATGCAACCGACTTCATCAATAAGTGCATCGATGACGCCCCTCCCCCCCCCCCACACAGTGACCGTACGTGCATAATCCAACCAGAAGCCAACATCCGCATTGAGCTCAAGGCTAGAGCTGCCACTTTCAAGGAGCGGGACACTAATCCGGACGCCTATAAGAAATCCTGCTATGCCCTCAGACGAACCATCAAAAAAGCAAAGCGTCAATATAGGATTAAGATTGAATCCTACTACACCGGCTCTGACGCTCGTCAGCTGTGGCAGGGCTTGAAAACTATTATGGACTACAAAGGGAAACCCAGACGTGAGCTGCCCAGTGACGCGAGCCTACCAGACAAGCTAAATGCCTTTTATGCTCGCTTCGAGGCAAGCAACACTGAAGCATACACAAGAGCTCCAGGTGTTCTGGATGACTGTATGATAACGCTCTCGGTAGCCGATGTGAGCAAGACCTTTAAACAGGTCAACATTCACACAGCCGCGGGGCAGATGGATTACCAGGACGTGTACTCAAAGCATGCGCAAACCAACTGGCAAGTGTCTTCACAGAGATTTTCAACCTCTCCCTGACTGAGTCTGTAATACCTACATGTTTCAAGCAGACCACCATAGTCCCTGTGCCCAAGGAAGCGAAGGTAACCTGCCTAAATGATTACCACCCTGTAGCACTCACGTCGGTAGCCATGAAGTGCATTGAAAGGTTCGTCATGGCTCACATCAACAGCATCCTCCCGGATACCCTAGACCCACTCCAATTCACATACCGCCCCAACAGATCCACAAATGACTCAATCTCAACAGCACTCCACACTGCCCTTTCTCACGTGGACAAAAGGAACACCTATGTGAGAATTCTGTTCATTGACTACAGCTCAGCGTTCAACACCATAGTGCCCACGAAGCTCATCACTAAGCTAAGAACCCTGGGGCTAAATACCTCCCTCTGCAACTGGATCCTGGACTTCCTGACAGGCCACCACCCAGGTGGTGATGGTAGGTAGCAACACACCTGCCACGCTGATCCTCAACACTGGAGCTCCCCAGGGGTGCATGCTCAGTCCCCTCCTGTACTCCCTGTTTACCCACGACTGCATGGCCAGGCACGAATCCAACACCATCATAAAGTTTGCACACGACACAACAGTGGTAGGCCTGATCACCGACAACGACGAGACAGCCTATAGGGAGGAGGTCAGAGACCTGGCCGGGTGGTGCCAGAATAACAACCTATCCCTCAACGTAACCAAGACTAAGGAGATGATAGTGGACTACAGGAAAAGGAGGACCGAGCACGCTCCCATTCTCATCGACGGGGCTGTAGTGGAGCAAGTTGAGAGCTTCAAGATCCTTGGTGTCCACATCAACAACAAACTAGAATGGTCCAAACACACCAAGACAGTCATGAAGAGGGCACGACAAAGCCTATTCCCCCTCAGGAAACTAAAAAGATTTGGCATGGGTCCTGAGATCCTCAAAAGGTTCTACAGCTGCAACATCGAGAGCATCCTGACTGGTTGCATCACTGCCTGTAACGGCAATTGCTTGGCCTCTGACCGCAAGGCACTACAGAGGGTAGTGCGTACGGCCCAGTACATCACTGCGGCTAAGCTGCCTGCCATCCAGGACCTCTACACCAGGCGGTGTCAGAGGAAGGCCCTAAAAATTGTCAAAGACCCCAGCCACCCCAGTCATAGACTGTTCTCTCTACTACAGCATGGCAAGCGGTACCAGAGTGCCAAGTCTAGGACAAAACGGCTTCTCAACAGTTTTTACCCCCAAGCCATAAGCCTCCTGAACAGGAAATCAAATGGCTACCCGGACTATTTGCATTGTGTGCCCCCCCCCAACCCCTCTTTTTACACTGCTGCTACTCTCTGATTATCATATATGCATAGTCACTTTAACTATACATTCATGTACATACTACCTCAATTGGGCCGACCAACCAGTGCTCCCGCACATTGGCTAACCGGGCTATCTGCATTGTGTCCCGCCACCCGCCAACCCCTGTTTTACGCTACTGCTACTCTCTGTTCATCATATATGCATAGTCACTTTAGCCATATCTACATTAACATACTACCTCAATCAGCCTGACTAACCGGTGTCTGTATGTAGCCTCACTACTTTTATAGCCCAGCTACTGTATATAGCCTGTCTTTTTACTGTTGTTTTATTTCTTTACTTACTTATTGTTCACCTAATACCTTTTTTGCGCTATTGGTCAGAGCCTGTAAGTAAACATTTCACTGTAAGATCTACACCTGTTGTATTCGGCGCACGTGACAAATAAACTTTGATTTGATTTGATGCCAGTGCACACAGTCCAACTGATATGGCATCGTGTGATGTCAGTGCACACAGTCCAACTGATATGGCATCGTGTGATGTCAGTGCACACAGTCCAACTGATATGGCATCGTGTGATGCCAGTGCACACAGTCCAACTGATATGGCATCGTGTGATGCCAGTGCACACAGTCCAACTGATATGGCATCGTGTGATGCCAGTGCACACAGTCCAACTGATATGGCATCGTGTGATGTCAGTGCACGCAGTCCAACTGATATGGCATCGTGTGATGCCAGTGCACACAATCCAACTGATATGGCATTGTGTGATGTCAGTGCACACAGTCCAACTGATATGGCATCGTGTGATGCCAGTGCACACAGTCCAACTGATATGGCATCGTGTGATGCCAGTGCACACAATCCAACTGATATGGCATTGTGTGATGTCAGTGCACACAGTCCAACTGATATGGCATTGTGTGATGCCAGTGCACACAATCCAACTGATATGGCATCGTGTGATGTCAGTGCACACAGTCCAACTGATATGGCATTGTGTGATGTCAGTGCACACAGTCCAACTGATATGGCATCGTGTGATGCCAGTGCACACAGTCCAACTGATATGGCATCGTGTGATGCCAGTGCACACAGTCCAACTGATATGCACTTGAACCACTGAAAGCTGTCAATATGAGAGTTAAGATCAGGCAAGGCTAAGGCCAGACCAGTCTAGACAAACTGGAACTTCTATCTCCTTTCCTATATTTCCTATCCTATCACATTTCCTATATCTCCTATCCTATCACATATTTCCTATCCTATCACCCATCTCCTTTCCTATATCTCCTATACTATCACCCATCTTCTGTCTCCTTTCCTATATCTCCTATCTTATCACCCATCTTCTATATCCTATCTCACTCGCAGGCCACAGGAGCAACAGGACAAGACTATACAAGGCAAGACAAGACAAGAACTTGCAGTCCAGTCCAGTATGGTTTGAGGGGTAAGAGAGAGGATGGCAGAGTCTGATTTTCCATGTGACCTCCTTCCAGGCTGTGGCCTTGGAAAGTTTACTTCTCTTCTCTTGACTCCAGTACTCACTAATTCATGGGTCAAAGACAGGACACAAGACCTGAAACTGATGGATCGACACACTGTGTCTGACCGCTGACTGCAGAGGCCGTGGAAACCAAAAGCAATTTCCTGATTGATGATTCTGGTAAACATGGCATCTGCATCCCAAATGGCATCTATTTCCCTATGCAGTGCACTACTTTTGACCAGAGCCCTATTGGCCCTATACGGGGGAATAGGGTGCCATTTGGGATGCAGACGACATCTTCTTCTTCATCTGTTTTAATCATGGTGGCTGTCTAGACCCACAATGGATGTCACATGGTTGAACCACTTCACATTGGGATGCAGTCTAGAGTCAACGTCAATCTCAGCTGACAAAACATCCACAGCATGGATTCAGACACTGGGCTACAGAGAGAGAGAGAGTGAAGGTACTCTAAACCTTTTAAATATTTATGCCCCCGTCCTCAACTATCACCCGTCCCAAATGTGCCTCTCTACTTCTCTCTCTAACCCCCCCCCCCCCCCCCCCCTCTCTATCTATCTATCCCCTCTCCTTCTCTCTCTCTCCCTCATTCCACTATCGGGTGTAACCAGCACCAAAAGGCAACTACTCACTGAGACAGCTGCTGCCTATTTTATGTCCTAATCCCACTACAATATAACAGAATAGAATAAAATGTGATTCTTCAATAAAACTCTAACATTACAGGCGCCAGAAAATCATAATAGCGTGAGATTGACCAAAAATAGTTCCCTACATTCTGATTGGGAAAGATTAGTTAGGATCTCATTCCCTACCTCTTGGCCTACTCTTGGACTGACAGAGGTACATGCTTCAAGAGATTGGCTGTCAAAATGGATATATATGAGAGAGAGAGAGGCCCACACACAGAGAGAGAGAGAGAATTTAATTTGAATTGAGAGAGACCAAACCACACGATTAACAACATTGGAGACTTTATGGAACACAAAGCCTTCACTATCTCATCCTGGAACATCCAAAGACCTGAGGCCATCTGCCTTTGGTCTAAATAGCAGGAACCTGGACTTCATCAAAGAAATACAGACATTGTCATCCTATAAGAAACATGGTATAGAGGAGACAGACCCACTGGTTGCTCTCTAGGTTACAGAGAGTTGGTAGTCCCATCCACCAAACTAAAGTGTGAAAGTGTGAAAAAGGGAGGAGACTCAGGGGGTATGCTAATTTGGTAAAGAGCAGACCTAACTCACTCTATTAAATGAATCAAAACAGGAACATTTTACATTTGGCTAGAAATTCAAAAGGAAATTATCTCAACAGAGAAAAATGTCATACTACCTATATCCCCCCACTAGAATCCCCAAACGTTAATGAAGACAGCTTCTACATCCTAGAGGGGGAAATCAATAATTTCCAAGCCCAGGGACATGTACTAGTCAGTGGCGACCTAAATGCCAGAACTGGACAATAACCTGACACCCTCAGCACACAGGGGGACAAACATCTACCTGGAAGTGACAGCATTCCCTCCCCCATATGCCCCCCTAGGCACAACTATGACAACATAACCGGGTCACAACTCCTGCAGCTCGGTCGCACGCTGGGTATGTACATAGTCAATGGTACGCTTCGAGGGGACTCCCGTGGTAGGTACACCTACAGTGGCAATAAATAATATGTGAACCCTTTGTAAATACCTGGATTTCTGCATAAATTGGTCCTGTAATTTGATCTGATCTTCATCTAGGTCACAACAATAGACAAACACAGTCTGCTTAAACTAATAACACACAAACAATTATACGTTTTCATGTCTTTATTGAACACACCTTGTAAACATTCACAGTGCAGGGTAGGAAAAGTATGTGAACTCTTGGATTTAATAACTGGTTGACCCTTGTTTGGCAGCAATAACCTCAACCAAACGTGTTCTGTAGTTGCGGATCAGACCTGCACAACAGTCAGAAGGAATTTTGTTTCAGTTCCTCTTTACAAAACTGTTTCAGTTCAGCGATATTCTTGGGATGTCTGGTGTGAACTGCTCTCTTGAGGTCATGTCACAGCATCTCAATCGGGTTGATGTCAGGACTCTGACTGGGCCACTCCTGAATGAATATTTTCTTCTGTTGGAGCCATTCTGTTGTTGATTTACTTCTGTGTTTTGGGTCGTTGTCCTGTTGCATCACACAACTTCTGTTGAGCTTCAATTGGCGGACACATTCTCCTGCAAAATGTCTTGATAAACTTGGGAATTCATTTTTCTATCGATGATAGCAAGCTGTCCAGGCCCTGAGGCAGCAAAGCAGCCCCAAACCATGATGCTCCCTCCAACATACTTTACAGTTGGAATGAGGTTTTGATGTTGGTGTGCTGTGCTTTTTTTTCTCCACACAAAGTGTTGTGTGTTCCTTCCAAACAACTCAACTGTAGTTTCATCTGTCCACAGAATATTTTGGAACATCCAGGTGCACTTTTGAAAACTTCAGACGTGCAGCAATGTTTTTTTTGGACAGCAGTGGCTTCTTCTGTGTTCTTCCTTGTTTTGTGTTTTACGTATCGTAGACTCGTCAACAGAGATGTTAGCATGTTATAGAGATTTCTGTAAGTCTTTAGCTGACACTCTAGGATTCTTCTTAACCTCATTGAGCGTTCTGCGCTGTGCTCTTGCAGTCATCTTTGCAGGACGGCCACTCCTAGGGAGAGTAGCAACAGTGCTGAACTTTCTCCATCTGTAGACGTGGGCTGATGAACATCAAGGCTTTTAGAGATACTTTTGTAACCCTTTCCAGCTTTATGCAAGTCAACAATTCTTAATCTTAGGTCTTCTGAGATCTCTTTTGTTCGAGGCATGGTTCACATTAGGGAATGCTACGTGTGAAAAGCAAACTCAAATTTTGTGAGTGTTTTTTATACGGCAAGGCAGCTCGAACCAACATCTCCAATATCGTCTCACTGATTGGACTCAAGGTTAGCTGACTCCTAGTCATTAGTCTAGGGGTTCACATACTTTTTCCAACCTACAATATAAATGTATAAATGATGTATTCAATATAGACAAACAAATACAATAATTTGTGTGTTATTAGTTTAATCACACTATGTTTGTCTATTGTTGTGACTTAGAAGAAGATCAGATCAAATTTGATGACCAATTCATGCAGAAATCCAGGTAATTCAAAAGGATTCACATACTTTTTCTTGCCACTGTATAGCTAATCTCTTGGCAGTAGTACTGTAGACTACTTTATCACTGACCTCAACCCAGAGTCTCTTAGAGCGTTCACAGTCAGCCCACTGACACCCCTATCAGATCACAGCAAAATCACAGTCAACTTGAACAGAGCAATACTCAATCATGAGGCTTCAAAGCCAAAGGAACTGAATAATATTAAGAAATGCTATAGATGGAAAGAAATAGATACCAAAAAACTATTAGGCAACAACAAATTCTTCAAAGTAGCCACTCTTTGCCTTGATGACAGCTTTGCACACACTTGGCATTCTCTCAACCAGCTTAAACTTCTTAGGGCTGCAATCCTGTTAACGGGATTGATATGACAACAGCCAGTGAAAGTGCAGGGCGCCAAATTCAAACAACCGAAATCTCATAATTAAAATTCCTCAAGCATACAAGTATTTCACACCATTTTAAAGATACACTTCTTGTTAATCCCACCACAGTGTCCGGTTTCAAAAAGGCTTTACAGCGAAAGAACCACAAACGATTATGTTAGGTCACCGCAAAATCACAGAAAAAAACAGACATTTTTCCAGCCAAAGACAGGAGTCACAAAAAGCAGAAATAGAGATAAAATGAATCACTAACCTTTGATGATCTTCATCAGATGACACTCATAGGACTTATATGTTACATATATGTTTTGTTCGATAAAGTTCATATTTATATCCAAAAACCTCAGTTTACATTGGCGCCATGTTCAGAAATGCCTCCAAAATATCTGGAGAAATTGCAGAGAGCCACATCAAATAACAGAAATACTCATCATAAACTTTGATGAAAGATACATGTTTTACTTAGAATTAAAGATAAACTTGTTCTTAATGCAACCGCTGTATCTGATTTCAAAAAAGCTTTACGGCAAAGGCACAATATTCAATAATCTGAGAACAGCGTTCAGCCACAAAAGGAAGCCATACAGTTACCCGCCAAATTGTGGAGTCAACAAAAGTCATAAATAGCATTATAAATCTTCACTTACCTTTGCTGATCTTCGTCAGAATGCACTCCCAGGACTCCCACAAGAAATGTTTGTTTTGTTCGGTAATGTCCATCATTTATGTCCAAATAGCTACTTTTGTTAGCGCGTTTGGTAAACAAATGCAAAGTCACAAAGCGCGTTCACTAAAAGCAGACGAAATGTCAAAAAGTTCCGTAACAGTCAGTAGAAACATGTCAAACAATGTATTGAATCAATCTTTAGGATGTTTTTAACATAAATCTTCAATAATGTTCCAACCGGAGAATTCCATTGTCTTCAGAAGTGCGATGGAACAGAGCTCGCTCTCACATGAACGTGCATGGTCAGCTCATGGCAGACCTTACTCATTCCCCTCTCCTTCGGCCCCACTTCACAGTAGAAGCATCAGACAAGGTTCTAAAGACTGTTGACATCTAGTGGAAGCCGTAGGAAGTGCAAACTGACCCATATCCCACTGTATATTCGATAGGCGATGAGTTGAAACCCTACAAACCTCAGATTTCCCACTTCCTGGTTGGATTTTTTTCTCAGGTTTTTGCCTGCCATATGAGTTCTGTTATACTCACAGACATCATTCAAACAGTTTTAGAAACTTCAGAGTGTTTTCTATCCAATACGAATAATACTATGCATATATTAGCAACTGGAACTGAGGAGCAGGCAGTTTACTATGGGCACCTCTGTGCACTTTTCATCCAAGCTACTCAATACTGCCCTTGCAGCCATAAGAAGTTAACTGGAATGCTTTTCCAACAGTCTTGAAGGAGTTCCCACATATGCTGAGCAATTTTTAGCTGCTTTTCCTTCACTCTGCGGCCCAATTCATCCCAAACCATCTCAATTGGGTTGAGGTCGGGTGATGTGGAGGCCAGGTCATCTGATGCAGCAATCCATCACTCTCCTTCTTAGTCAAATAGACCTTACACATTCTGGAGGTATGCTGGGTCATTGTCACTAAGCGCAAACCAGATGGAACAGTGTATCGCTTCAGAATGCTGTGGTAGCCATGCTGGTTAAATGTGCCTTGAACTGTAAATAAATCAGAGACAATGTCACCAGCAAAGCACGCCACACCATCACACCTCCTCCTCCGTGCTTCACGGTGGGAACCACACGTGGAGATAATCCGTTCACTTACTGTGCGTCTCACAAAGACACAGCGGTTGGAACCAAAAATCTCAAATTAGGACTCATCAGATTAAAGGACAGATTTCCTCTGGTCTAATGTCAATTTCTCATGTTTCTTGGCCTAAGCAAGTCTCTTCTTCTTATTGGTGTCCTTTAGTAGTGGTTTCTCTGCAGCAATTCATCCACGAAGGCCTGATTCACCCAGTCTCCTCTGAACAGTTGATGTTGAGATGTGTCTGTTACTTGAACTCTGTGAAGCATTTATTTGGGCTGCAATTTCTGAGGCTGGTAACTCTAATGAACTTATCCTTTGCAGCAGTGGTAACTCCGGGTCTTCCTTTCCTGTGGCGGTCCTGATGAGAGCCAGTTTCATCATAGCGCTCAATGGTTTTTGCGACTGCACTTGAAGAAACTTTCAAAGTTCTTGAGTTCTTGAAATGTTCTGCATTGACTGACCTTCATGTCTTAAACTAATGATGGACTGTTGTCTTGGTCTTTTACCAAATAGGGCTATCTTCTGTATACCACTCATACCTTGTCAAAACACAACTGATTGGCTCAAACGCATTAAGAATGAAATAAATTCCAAAAATGTACTTTTAACCAGGCACACCTGTTAATTGAAATGCATTCATGAAGGGGCGGCAGTTAGCCTAGTGGTTAGAGCGTTGGGCCAGTAACCAAAATGTTGCTAGATTGAATCCCGGAGCTGACTAGGTAAAAATCTGTCGTTCTGCCCCTGAACAAGGCAGTTAAACCACTGATCCTAGGACATCATTGTAAATAAGAATGTGTTCTTAACTGACTTGCCTAGTTAAATAAATCAAAAAATTAAAAGCTAGTTGAGAGAATGCCAAGAGTGTGCAAAGCTGTCATCAATGCAAAGGGTGGCCCATGAGGCCAAAGTGGGTGCTTTTGGTCATTGACTGCAGGAAAGGGGTAAACAGGTGTAAAAAATCTAATTAAATTATTAGATTCGTTTAGAAAAATATATGTTATTTATCTTTGTGTAGCATAAGATGAATCAATCACTCAATGTACATGCAAAAACACAGATATGAAAAACTATTTGTTATCATAACTTTAAAAATTGAGAGTTGACTTCTTAATGGGAGCAGGGCCACTGGGAG
Organism: Salvelinus alpinus; assembly: GCF_045679555.1. Taxonomy (NCBI): domain Eukaryota; kingdom Metazoa; phylum Chordata; class Actinopteri; order Salmoniformes; family Salmonidae; genus Salvelinus; species Salvelinus alpinus. The sequence continues at coordinate 78,326,702 of NC_092088.1, forward strand.
CAGGGCCACTGGGAACAGGGCCACTGGGAGCAGGGCCACCGGGAGCAGGGCCACTGGGAGCAGGGCCACTGGGAGCAGGGCCACTGGGAGCAGGGCCACTGGGAGCAGGGCCAGGACAATAGTAGAATCTTAACCTAAGCACACCACCACCCTTATAACCAAGCTACTACTCCTGGTCATGTGGTTAGAGCTCAGCTCAGCAGCAGGGCTGGTCACGCCGTGGGCCAGTCTGCCCCAGGGAAAAGACTTACAGAGGAATACAGCTGCCATGTCATGACAGCCTGCCACGAAGAAACTGTCAGACAAAAAAAGGTTTTTAAGTTAAGTGAATAAACAGCCTCCACAGAAAATGTAGACATGTTAGCAGAACTGGTTATAGAGACTAGTTACCAAAATATGGTGTAGACATGGGGTATGTGTGGTAATGCAGACAGGATTTGACCACTAGAGAAAATGAATACTGGGAAAACGTAGAAAATACTCCAGAGTAAAATGTCACTGTTGTATGATTCATTTGGCTCACAAAAGTACTCAAAATAGACTACATGGCCAAAAGTATGTGGACACGTGGTCGTCGAACATCTAATTACAAAACCATGGTCATTAATATGGAGTTGGTCCCCCCTTTGCTGCTGTAACAGCCTCCACTCTTCTGGGAAGGATTTCCACTAGATGTTGGAACATTGCTTTGGGGACTTGTTTCCATTGAGCCACAAGAGCATTAGTGAGATCAGGAACTGATTTTGGGCGATTTGGCCTGGCTCGCAGTTGGCGTTCCTATTCATCCCAAAGGTGTTCGTTGGGGTTGAGGTCAGGGCTCTGTGCAGGACTAAGGGGCCAAGCCGAGCCATGACAAACAGCCCCAGACCATTATTCCTCACCAACCAACTTTACAGTTGGCACTATGCATTCGGGCAGGAAGCGGTCACCTGGCATCCGCCAAACCCAGATTCGTCAGTCGGACTGCCAGATGGTGAAGCGTGATTCATCATTCCAGAGAACGTGTTTCCACTGCTCCAGAGCCCAATGGCGGCGAACTTTACACCACTCCAGCCGACGCTTGGCATTGCACATGGTGATCTTAGGCTTGTGTGTAGTTGCTCGGCCATGGAAACCCATTTCATGAAGCTCCTGACAAACAGTTATTGTGCTGACGTTGCTTCCAGAGGCAGTTTGGAACTCGGTAGTGAGTGTTGCAGCCGAGGATAGATGCAGCGGTCCTGTTCTGTGAGCTTGTGTGGCCTACCACTTCGCATCTGAGCTGTGGTTGCTCCTCAAAGTTTCCACATCACAATAACAGCACTCACAGTTGATCGGGGCAGCTCTAGCAGGGCAGAAATTGGATGAACTGACTTGTTAGAAAGGTGGCATCCTATGACGGTGCCACGTTGAAAGTTACTGAGCTCTTCAGTATGGGCATTCTACTGCCAATGTTGTCTATGGAGATTGCATGGCTGTGTGATTTTATAGACCTGTCATCAACGGGTGGGGCTGAAATAGCCGAATCCACTAATTTGAAGAGGTGTCCACATACTTTTGGCTGTGTAGTGTACTCAAGTAGTGTACCTTTAGCCAGTATATGTTGCTTTGGATGGCCGGGCTTTGATTCAGTTAGTCACCTAGCTGTTACCAGAACTCAGTGGGAACCAATCAAATTATCCCACCCCCTGTCTCCATGAGTACGGTTACATGCAAACAAGAATATGATTATTGTGAATAGTCAGATTAATATGATAGTTTGATTTAAATGTTTACATGCTTTGCAAGAAGAACAATTTCCCTAATAATCCTGTTTACATGGACATACAGAATCTGAAATCAGGCCACCTGATAGGACTTCTGATGAATCCTATCAAAATAAACGTTCTACCACAGCGACAATGTTATTTTTGTTTGGACATAAAGTTTGCACGTGAAAACTATTTCTAAGATGCATACTTTTGTAACTGTGATTAAGGTGTTAACATGTTCTAATAACTTTTAAAGATTAAATCCCCTGGTTTTTCTAGCAATGTGTATACTTATTTCCATTATGACCTTACACCCATTAAAATAAGCAAGCCCTACTCGGCCTACTGTCATAATCACTTTAATATCTAATTGTAATGAACACGGTGGGAGACAGAGAGCTGGTTTCAAGCGCAGGGCGCAGCAGGTCTTTATTGCAAAGGACCGCAGGAGAAGGCAGGTAGCTGGGTCCAGGGGCAGGCAGAAGGTCATACACAGGGGTCCAAAAAGGCAACAGTACAGGCAGGGAAAAGGCTAGTAACGTAGTCCGGGAGATCAGGCAATAGCTACATAACAGGAAATCTGATAGGCTAAGGTACAGGCAGGGAATAGGCAAAAGGTGTCATTAATGAGGCTGGCAAAAACGATCATACACGGGAGGATTAAATCACAGGAAAACCAGAGCTCCGAATAAAAGTGTGTCACAAAACAAACAATACCTCACAGTGATGGGGTGCACAGAACTGAACTAAATAGTGTGTGATAATGACATAGGTGTGTGGACAGGTGATTAGAATTCAGGTGATTGGGATATGGAAAGTGAGCTGCATTCAGGGGATCTATGTGTTTGAGAGTGTGAGTTGGAAGCAGACGTTACACGAATGCAAATGTACACCAGGTCACCCTAAACTGGCCCACCTACTGCAACCATAAATTACCTGATTGTTATAGTGTAGCATAACTAGAGCACCCCTCCTTAGCCAGGATGAAAACCTGCAGTAAAATGTTAGTGGATATTTGTTGTGATGGCCCCCTATCAAGAGTGCCTTTGAAAAAGCTCCACATAATCACTGCATGTACTGTGGTAGAGGGACTGACTAATTTAGCACTGCCTTGGGTCAACACTTACACACATGATGCAGACATGCACACACACACACACACGCACACGCAGGGGATGGCACAATTATGAGGCCATGTCCATTTTCTGTCCATTACAAATCGAGATGAGAGAGGGGGAAATACAGAACACCCTAAAACCCTAATTAAAGATGTTCTAAGTGTCCCAAAGATCACGGTCACAGTGGCTACCCCATATGATGACCAACAACTACATCATACTGAGTGTGTGTGTGGTGTAGGTGAGGGGTCATGCCATGGTTGTTTGACTGACACCTTAAAGTGCATTGCAAGTAATGAAATGAGAGCAGAGTGACTTTTCCTTGAAAGTGTGCCGCCATGTTCCATGTTGTTCCCTAATGGACCAGCACACTACACTTCAAAGGACTGGTACTCTTACCCCCCCACCCCCCACTCACCATACGCCAAGGCCCAATCATACACCCCACAATGGTCTGTCAAAATGTTCTCTCTCTCTCTCTATCTATGTTGTGAGGGACATTACCTCCTTGACTGTGCAGTGAGGGCAGAGGGCAGTGCTGACCCTGTGGATGACCCGCTTCCTCGTTGTGTAACAGGTATTAATTGGCAGGAGGGAGCTCAAGGGAACACACTGCTTCGTACTGATGATGTTTAACAGTAACAGCATTGGCCGGAGGGCCGAGAGACCACACACACACACACACACACACACACACACACACACACACACACACACACACACACACACACACACACACAACACAACACAATAAACCACACACACAACACAATGAACCACATACACACACACACAACACAATAAACCACATACACACAGACACAAACAAAGTTACACATAGGCTGATATTCTTCAGAGCTGATCTGATTGATGGCACATATAGTCAGGGCTCCAGACTAATGCCTTCCCCTGGTGCCATTCCCTTTTTCAGTTGGTAGCACCAGCCCATGATTTGACCGCACCCCAAAAAATATAGAAATGTGGCGTCACGCAATTAAAACATTTGTAATCATCTAATAAAGTCATTAAAGTAATTCACAATGTTTTATTATTATTAAGAAGTGTAATTGACTACTGAGATGGTATTCAATAAATCTAAAGAGGAATGTATGATTCAAGATATTTTGATATGCAACCTCATCCAGTGATTGTCACTATTATTGCTATATTATACCATCAAAATAGGGCTTCAGAATTGTCAGATTTTTCAGATCCGATTGGTCAAAAGACCAATGCATGAAAAAAAGATCAGAGGTGGTCTGCCTTTGTAAATGCAGCCTTCAAAACACAATATATGGCACGCACAGTCATAAGTGACTCTAATACACTCATCATGTTTTTGTATGAAAGTCTTGCTCAACAGCCTAATAATAATAATAATAACTAGGTGATTTTTACCCTGTACATAACTAGGTGATTCTTACCCTGTAAATAACTAAGTGATTGTTACCCTGTACTTAACTAGGTGACTATTACCCTGTACATAACTAGGTGATTGTTACCCTGTACTTAACTAGGTGACTATTACCCTGTAAATAACTAGGTGATTGTTACCCTGTAAATAACTAGGTGATTGTTATCCTGTACATAACTAGGTGATTATTACCCTGTAAATAACTAGGTGATTATTACCCTGTAAATAACTAAGTGATTATTACCCTGTAAATAACTAGGTGATTATTATCCTGTAAATAACTAGGTGATTATTACCCTGTAAATAACTAGGTGATTATTACCCTGTAAATAACTAGGTGATTATTACCCTGTAAATAACTAGGTGATTATTACCCTGTAAATAACTAGGTGATTATTACCCTGTAAATAACTAGGTGATTATTACCCTGAAAATCATTTAGGGTTGCTTAAATGACTTAAAGCACTCCCTGCTTTGTCACTACCCACACTGTAACACAGTGTTCAGGGTCAGACTGTCCATTACTGTCTATCAGTGTTGTCATGTTAACCGCGCTGCACAGAAAATAGGCCCCTCCAACCTGCTGTGGCTCCCTCTTTCCCTCACTTTCGTCATCCCTCCCACCATTGGGCTTTATTTATCACCACTTCCCTCCACAGTCAGTGCCAGCCAGGAGTGGTGTCGCCATTTATGGCCATTTCATTAAATCTTCCTGGCTCTACCTCTGTGGCAGAACTGACTGAGGTTAAATCTTTGGTTGCGGCTAAAGAAAGACGCTGCTGGGGTTTGTTTGGTTCCTGTCCCCGTCTCCTGTCCAGGAACCAAACACGACGCCTCGTAAAAGACTGACGCTGTTTGGACAAAGTCACTAAGTCCATCCCTCGGAAACACTAACAAGGCTATTGTGTGGCTGGGTAATTCACCCAATAGATATGGGAGTTGATCAAAATGTTATTTGTTTTCAAATTCTTTGTGGATCTGTGTACGCTGAGGAAAATATGTGTTTCTAATATGGTCATTCATGTGGCAGGAGGTTAGGAAGTGCAGCTCAGTTTCCACCTCATTTTGTGGGCAGTGTGCACATAGCCTGTCTTCTCTTGAGAGCCAGGTCTGCCTACGGCAGCCTCTCTCAAAAGCAAGTCTATGCTCACTGAGTCTGTACATAGTCAAAGCTTTCCTTAATTGTGTGTCAGTCACAGTGGTCAGGTTTTCTGCCACTGTGTACTCTCTGTTTAGGGCCAAATAGCATTCCAGTTTGCTCTGTTATTCTTTTCTTTTCTTTCCAATGTGTCAAGTAATTATCTTTTTGTTTTCTCATGATTTGGTTGGATCTAATTGTGTTACTGCCCTTGGGCTTTCTGGGGCCTGTTTGTGAACAGACCCCCAGGACTGGCTAAGGGGACTCTTCTCTAGTCTCTCTATCTCTCTCTCTTCGCACTCCTCTCTTCTCTGCTCTCTCTCTGCTCTCTCTTTCGAACAAGCCACCTATTTCTGAAAGGGAGTGTTGGGCAGGTAAACACATGAGATGATGAGATGCATTGTGGGAGTTCCACTCCACAGAGAGAGGCGTTATGGACCGGTTTTAACACACAAACAGAGCCCACAGGGAAAGAGCCCACAGGGAAAAGAAGAGCTCCCCATGTACAGGCTATAGCTTACTTTGAGTGATGTACCGCTCGCTCCCTGTGACACTTACAATCCCACACAGACAGACTTCAAGCCTCCAAAACAAAAACGAAATGGTGATCGCATCGTCTACACTGCATGTAAAGAACATCTTTACTGAATTAATTAATGGTTAAAGTAGCCAATAGGAGCCCTGTGAGGGCAGCAGACACCCCCAGCAGTCCGACCCTGCTTCCTCTCTACTCTCTTTCTCTCCTCTAACACCGAGCAAATAGATCCTCCCTCTTATGGCAGTGAAAAAACCCAACAATGGCCCTGGTGGTCTCCATGGTGACGGACAGGGCCTCCCTATAAACATTGTCCCGTGCGCTCCCTGTGTGTGTGGGCGACAGCCCTTCCCTGCCAGACTGCCTGTAAACTGTCCCTACAGCTACTGGAGAGACATCCTGCACGGCACACTATCTGACACATCTCTCAGAGTTCTGCCACTCACACCACCACACCACCAAATCACCACACCCAACCAAACCACACCACCAAACCACCACAACACCAAACCACACCAGATAGCCTGGCACTGTGAAAATGACTTATACCTCACTCTTCTGGCACTCCATACAATTCCATAATTGTGTATTTAGCAATTTAGCATGGGAAGCTTATATTATAACAATGTCTGAAAATGTAGTGTCTTTGTCAATTGTTTGTCAAGTAAAAGTAGTGGCTTTCTTATCAGTTTAATAACTGCTGGGAGCAGTTGATTAGTGGGTTGATTTCAACTGGGAACAGTTGATTAGTGGGTTGATAACGGCTGGGAACAGTTGATTAGTGGGTTGATTTCGACTGGGAACAGTTGATTAGTGGGTTGAATACGGCTGGGAACAGTTGATTAGTGGGTTGATAACGGCTGGGAACAGTTGATTAGTGGGTTGATAACGACTGGGAACAGTTGATTAGTGGGTTGATAACGACTGGGAACAGTTGATTAGTGGGTTGATAACGGCTGGGAACAGTTGATTAGTGGGTTGATAACGACTGGGAACAGTTGATTAGTGGGTTGATAATGACTGGGAACAGTTGATTAGTGGGTTGATAACGACTGGGAACAGTTGATTAGTGGGTTGTTAACGACTGGGAACAGTTGATTAGTGGGTTGATAACGGCTGGGAACAGTTGATTAGTGGGTTGAATACGGCTGGGAACAGTTGATTAGTGGGTTGAATATGGCTGGGAACAGTTGATTAGTGGGTTGATAACGACTGGGAACAGTTGATTAGTGGGTTGATAACGACTGGGAACAGTTGATTAGTGGGTTGATTTCGACTGGGAACAGTTGATTAGTGGGTTGATAACGGCTGGGAACAGTTGATAAGTGGGTTGATAACGACTGGGAACAGTTGATTAGTGGGTTGATAACGACTGGGAACAGTTGATTAGTGGGTTGATAACGACTGGGAACAGTTGATTAGTGGGTTGATAACGACTGGGAACAGTTGATTAGTGGGTTGATAACGACTGGGAACAGTTGATTAGTGGGTTGATAACGACTGGGAACAGTTGATTAGTGGGTTGATAACGGCTGGGAACAGTTGATTAGTGGGTTGATAACGGCTGGGAACAGTTGATTAGTGGGTTGATAACGACTGGGAACAGTTGATTAGTGGGTTGAATACGGCTGGGAACAGTTGATTAGTGGGTTGATAACGACTGGGAACAGTTGATTAGTGGGTTGATAATGACTGGGAACAGTTGATTAGTAGGTTGATAACGACTGGGAACAGTTGATTAGTGGGTTGATAACGACTGGGAACAGTTGGTTAGTGGGTTGATAACGACTGGGAAAAGTTGATTAGTGGGTTGATAATGACTAGGAACAGTTGATTAGTGGGTTGATAACGGCTGGGAACATCAGACCAGAGAATCTTGTTTCTCATGGTCTGAGAGTCATTTAGGTGCCTTTTTGGCAAACTCAAAGAGGGCTGTCATGTGCAATCTCAACCAGCTTCATGAGGTAGTCACCTGAAATGCATTTCAATTAACAGGTGTGCTTTGTTAAAGGTTAACTTGTGGAATTTCTTTCCTTCTTAATGCATTTGAGCCAATCAGTTGTGTTTTGAGAAGGTAGGGGTGGTATACAGAAGATAGCCCTGTTTGGTAAAAGACCAAGTCCATATTATGACAAGAACAACTCAAATAAGCAAAGAGAAACTACAGTCCATCATTAGTTTAAGACATGAAGGTGAGTCAATCTGGAAAATTTTAAGAACTTTGAAAGTTTCAAGTGCCATACGCACTACCCTCTGTAGTGCTTTGCGGTCCGAAGTCGAGCAGTTGCCATACCAGGCAGTGATGCAACCAGTCAGGATGCTTTCGATGGTGCAGCTGTAGAACCTTTTGAGGATCTGAGGACCCATGCCAAATCTTTTCAGTCTCCTGAGAGGGAATAGGTTTTGACGTGCCCTCTTCACGACTGTCTTGGTATGCTTGGACCATGTTAGTTTGTTGGTGATGTGGACACCAAGGAACTTGAAGCTTTCAACCTGCTCCACTACAGCCTCGTCGATGAGAATGGGGGCGTGCTCGGTCCTTCTTTTCCTGTAGTCCACAAACATCTCCTTTGTCTTGATCAAGTTGAGGGAGAGGTTGCTGTCCTGTCCAGGTCTCTGACCTCCTCCCTATAGGCTGTCTCGTCGTTGTCAGTGATCAGGCCTACCACTGTTGTGTCATCGGCAAACTTAATGATGGTGTTGGAGTCGTGCCTGACTGTGCAGTCATGAGTGAACAGGGAGTACAGGAGGGGACTGAGCACGCACCCCTGGGGGGCCCCCATGTTAAGGATCAGCGTGGCGGATGTGTTGTTACCTACCCTTACCACTTGGGGGCGGCCCGTCAGGAAGTCCAGGATCCAGTTGCAGAGGGAGGTGTTAAGTCCCAGGATCCTTAGCTTAGTGATGAGCTCTGAGGGCTCTATGGTGTTGAACGCTGAGCTGTAGTCAATGAATAGCATTCTCACATACAGTGGGGAGAACAAGTATTTGATACACTGACAATTTTGCAGGTTTTCCTACTTACAAAGCATGTAGAGGTCTGTAATTTTTATCATACGTACACTTCAACTGTGAGAGAAGGAATCTAAAACAAAAATCCAGAAAATCACATTGTATGATTTTTAATTAATTAAATTGCATTTTATTGCATGACATAAGTATTTGATACATCAGAAAAGCAGAACTGAATATTTGGTACAGAAACCTTTGTTTGCAATTACAGAGATCATACGTTTCCTGTAGTTCTTGACCAGGTTTGCACACACTGCAGCAGGGATTTTGGCCCACTCCTCCATACAGACCTTCTCCAGATCCTTCAGGTTTCGGGGCTGTCGCTGGGCAATACGGACTTTCGGCTCCCTCCAAAGATTTTCTATTGGGTTCAGGTCTGGAGACTGGCTAGGCCACTCCAGGACCTTGAGATGCTTCTTACGGAGCCACTCCTTAGTTGCCCTGGCTGTGTGTTTCGGGTCGTTGTCATGCTGGAAGACCCAGCCACGACCCATCTTCAATGCTCTTACTGAGGGAAGGAGGTTGTTGGTCAAGATCTCGCGATACATGGCCCCATCCATCCTCCCTTCAATACGGTGCAGTCGTCCTGTCCCCTTTGCAGAAAAGCATCCCCAAAGAATGATGTTTCCACCTCCATGCTTCACGGTTGGGATGGTGTTCTTGGGGTTGTACTCATCCTTCTATTCCTCCAAACACGGCGAGTGGAGTTTAGAGCAAAAAGCTCTATTTTTGTCTCATCAGACCACATGACCTTCTCCCATTCCTCCTCTGGATCATCCAGATGGTCATTGGCAAACTTCAGACGGGCCTGGACATGCGCTGGCTTGAGCAGGGGGACCTTGCGTGCGCTGCAGGATTTTAATCCATGACGGCGTAGTGTGTTACTAATGGTTTTCTTTGAGACTGTGGTCCCAGCTCTCTTCAGGTCATTGACCAGGTCCTGCCGTGTAGTTCTGGGCTGATCCCTCACATTCCTCATGATCATTGATGCCCCACGAGGTGAGATCTTGCATGGAGCCCCAGACCGAGGTTGATTGACCGTCATCTTGAACTTCTTCCATTTTCTAATAATTGTGCCAACAGTTGTTGCCTTCTCACCAAGCTGCTTGGCTATTGTCCTGTAGCCCATCCCAGCCTTGTACAGGTCTACAATTTATCCCTGATGTCCTTACACAGCTCTCTGGTCTTGGCCATTGTGGAGAGGTTGGAGTCTGTTTGATTGAGTGTGTGGACAGGTGTCTTTTATACAGGTAACGAGTTCAAACAGGTGCAGTTAATACAGGTAATGAGTGGAGAACAGGAGGGCTTCTTAAAGAAAAACTAACAGGTCTGTGAGAGCCGGAATTCTTACTGGTTGGTAGGTGATCAAATACTTATGTCATGCAATAAAATGCAAATTAATTACTTAAAAATCATACAATGTGATTTTCTGGATTTTTGTTTTAGATTCCGTCTCTCACAGTTGAAGTGTACCTATGATAAAAATGACAGACCTCTACATGCTTTGTAAGTAGGAAAACCTGCAAAATCGGCAGTGTATCAAATACTTGTTCTCCCCACTGTAGGTGTTCCTTTTGTCCAGGTGGGAAAGGGCAGTATGGAGTGCAATAGAGATTGCATAATCTGTGTATATGTTAGGGTGGTATGCAAATTGGAGTGGGTCTAGGGTTTCTGGGATAATGGTGTGGATGTGAGCCATGACCAGCCTTTCCAAGCACTTCATGGCTACAGACGTGAGTGCTACAGGTTGGGCACTGTAAACTCAGTGAAACCAGTGAGACTGAGCTCATCTATATGTGGCTTCCTGTTCTGTCTCCACAGGTGATTTCTGAGGGTTGCTTTTATATAGTCTAAATATGCACTGCATTAGTGAAGGGTCAACCGTAACACCCGTCTGTCTCCCCACTTACTCACCACCATCATGTGGGCTGAATACACACCACTCAGTGGCTGTCATACAGGGGCTTCTTAGGAAGAGAAGTGGGGGAGTCATAACCAAAATATGATGTATGATACATGTATGTAGGCTTCATGAGCCATTTTCAGCTGGATGTGAATGAACAAATTATTTGTGGTGTCATAAAGTGACTATACATTTTTTTTAAAGGACAATTCAAGTTGCTACCCTAATAAGTAGTAACAAAAACAGTAAGAACTAAGGTAAATGTACGTAACATTTAAACTGCCAACATCTTAAAATGATATGTAAAGTTAACAATGCAGATATGGTCCTGCGTATTACCTCTAGTTGGAAATACAGTTCCGTCTACCACAGTCATGGCTACCAGACGGCGCTCAACTATCTTCTGTCCCCCACCCACTCAGCACGATGCCGTTTTGAGGTTCTCTGCTGTGTGCCTCTCCTCCATGTTCTCAGTGGTCAGTACATGGGACTTCATGTCCCACTTCTCATCAACGTGATGGCTCATTGCACTGATGTGTGACATAGACGTCCAACAACCTGTTTATAATGCCATTATAGGGTGTTTGAGAGCTTGCACTTTGTACTTGCAGAGCAAACATTGTACAATTTCTCCATCCGGGCCGTCATGGTTTTTTGACATTACATCTTGTAGTCTGGTTCTAGATATTCCATTAGGACATCCTACCATTGACAATGGCTCCATATCAACTGCAATCATTTCTGTAATCAGCACTGTGATTTTCTCACTCCCTTATCAGACTTCTTTTGTGTGAAGTGCCTGTCTAATGTCTGTTGTTAGGGGCCTATGCTGCTGCCAGCAACGGTTCGGGTCTCACGATGCTTCTCTTTCAGATGGTTAAATACTGCCACTGTAGCTCAATTTCACTTCTCAACGTTTGAATTTCACCACCTTCTCATTTATCTTCTCAAAGTATTGCCATTCAGGACTTCGCTGCTGTCTCTTTCCCGTCTCACTCTCTGCCATTTTTCCAACTGTTAATGACAATGACGTGCTGAGTACTTTATATCCGTGTAAAGATGCATATCTCCTCCTCCTAACATATCTCCTCCTCCTAACAAATCTCCTCCTCCTAACAAATCTCCTCCTCCTAACAAATCTCCTCCTCCTAACAAATCTCCTCCTCCTAACAAATCTCCTCCTCCTAACATATCTCCTCCTCCTCACATATCTCCTCCTCCTCACATATCTCCTCCTCCTCACATATCTCCTCCTCCTCACATATCTCTTCCTCCTCACAAATCTCCTCCTCCTCACAAATCTCCTCCTCCTCACAAATCTCCTCCTCCTCACAAATCTCCTCCTCCTCACAAATCTCCTCCTCCTCACAAATCTCTTCCTCCTCACAAATCTCCTCCTCCTCACAAATCTCCTCCTCCTCACAAATCTCCTCCTCCTAACATATCTCCTCCTCCTAACAAATCTCCTCCTCCTAACAAATCTCCTCCTCCTAACATATCTCCTCCTCCTCACATATCTCCTCCTCCTCACATATCTCCTCCTCCTAACATATCTCCTCCTCCTAACATATCTCCTCCTCCTACCATATCTCCTCCTAACGTTACAGCATCGTTGCGTTAAGTATTTGTTTAATTTAGAATGTTTCCTTTATGATGGTTATTGGGACCTGTTAGTGGTCATTTTGTGATAACTGCACTGTGATTTACATTTTGTGTGGGGAAAAACATAGTTTTTGGGCTAGTTTTTTTTCAAAATCTTAACGCCCCGAATTTTGTTTAAACAATTAAAAGTTCACACCCCTAATAAGAACAGCATGTCAATACTGTGTATTTTAACTGGTCTCTCTTGGTATTGTGGATCCCTACAGCAGACCATACATAACATGGTTATGTAAGTCATTGTCTACTGTGTCCTGAGAGCACTTAGCTATCCTCATTCCTCACAAGCACAATAATAATATAATTTGGTAGGTGCTTATATTTGTTCTATTTCAAATGTGTTTTTTGCACATCCCAACTCCCCCTGAGACACCCTTGAGGAGTGGGGTCACAGCCATAGTTAGTCATTTTTATGGTGTCCCTGGAGCAATTCGGGTTAGGGCACAACAACAGATTTTTCCACTTTCCACCTTGTCAGCTCCAGTGTTCTCACCAGAGACCTTTGGGTTACTGGTCCAATGCTCTAACCCCTGGGCTACCTGCTGCCCAATCTGGATAACCTCCCATCCAAAACAATTAGCCAAGGTGCCAACTGTAAACACACATTAACTATAATTCTCAAATAGCACCAGCCCAAATGTCATTTGAAGTACAGTTCTCAATGGTATGGTTCATAACACCCATGACGTTCCATTGTCTTTCAAGGACAGGAGGAACCTGATTCACCTCCAGAAATGACTCTGCTCGCTACCCTCGTAACAGGTGGACTAGGTAGAGTAGGGCTGTGGCTGGGAAGCTCCAGAGAGTAGGTGGCAGGCAGCAGGCTTAGCTTCCCTCTAAAGCCCCTCAGTGAGCTCATCCACAGAGAGAGAGTGAGAGAAAGCAAGAGAGAGAGGGGTGGTGGGAGCAGACCAGCCACCAGCACCAGCCTAATCTGTCTCAGCATGACCTATCTGGAGGGAGGGAGCAGAGAGTGCCATATGGTGCCTGTTGCACAGACACAATCAGGAGGAGGGTGCTTTATTCTTAGTCCGTCAGCAATTTGTGTGTGTGTTAGGGGGTGGAAAGGTGATTTGAGGTGTGAGTGTCCTACTCTACGCAGAACGTTTCCATTCTTTCACCTTACCTTTGTTTTTCTAGAGCATAACATCAACCATGTATGTCAAGTTGATATTGTTTTATTCTATCAATGAGAAAATAGTCACCAACAATGTTGACAGAGCTGTTGTAAAGGGAAAGGAACATTGCCACTACCTCGCTCTCCAACCAAGGTGCATGGATTAAGAGGCTAACTGTTGTACACTCTTCTAGGCAGTGTCAGCAACAATACACCATCCCACTGGGCACATGCTTAGCCTACTCCTGGTGATGACATCATGGCAGAGCAGCGGGAGAGTTGCTGGATTAGTATGTCTGGTTGTAGGTTTATTGAATTGCTTTTGAGAATCACAGGCAGACAGACAGAAAACTGGGTCTCCGTACCTCCAATCCCTCACTCACAGTTAAGGCAGATTATCTCCTCCAAGACTAACAACAAATGGGTGATGACAGACTTATTATGAGAACCATAGAGATCATATCACTCACTTATGCCATTTAAAGGATCTCTATGATGTGAGCCATATCAAATCTTTCACCAGAATAAGCCATGTTATCCTAGCTTGTGCCTGAATGCTGGTCTGTTTCTGGTCTCGAGCCAAGTCCTTATGGAGTTGTCATGCCAAGCCAAAGATGAGAACAGCTGCCTAGTCCCTACAGCAAATCACCCATTAAGACTTGGACAAGCTTAGAACGCCTCATCCAAATCAGTCACAATACCCGTCATCATCATTTTCACCCTCCTCCTCATCACCATCAAGTGTTCTCAATGAGGGACACACCTGGAGGCTTCTAATTGGCTCCAGATAAATATGCTCCCCAAGGACCCAATAGGAGCACTGCATTTTCCCTGTGCTGCATATCACAGATTAACTTCCTGGGTCATGCTTTTCAATTAGGAAAATTCATGAACTGAATGGAAATAGAACGCACGCCAACTCCCAACTCCATAGAGACTGAATACCTCAGGTCAGGTGTGTGATCTGGCCAGAAAACTTGTTAAAGGCCATCTGAGATGTTCTCCATATTGACAACAACACAATAAACTCACAATAATATTCTCTATGTTCATAATAGTGTCAGAATGATAAATTGTGGGTCTCAAATTGTGGCTCTATCAATGACAGGAGCATTCAATAATGGCACAAAGCCGTTTCACACACATCATGTCCTCCATTTCTACAGTACAGAACTGTCTTGGCTGCCTCCTTTCTTCAGGAGGAATCCAATTTCCTTCCTCTATCAGAGAAGTCACTCTCTAAGCTATAACAACCCACTGAGTCACCCAGTGGATGGAAGCAAAACAGAGCCATCCGCATGTCTCTCACACGTCTCACACACACACGTCTCACACACAGACACACGTCTCACACACAGACACACGTCTCACACACAGACACACGTCTCACACACACACACAGACACACACGTCTCACACAGGTCTCACACACAGACCCACGTCTCACACACAGACCCACGTCTCACACAGACCCACGTCTCACACACAGACCCACGTCTCACACACAGACACACACACAGTTATCCACAGCACTTGGTTTAGACCAGCCATACTGTGATAAGTGAAAGTGCATGCACCTGCAGATACATTATAAATGTGTGACTGGATGTGAGAGAAAGGCCTGAAATGGAAACAGACGTGAACACGCACACCACGCTGCTTGCTTAGCGAGTACCACTTCCTCCTGACTCGGTACCTCTGCCTCACAAACACACGTGACCGTCCTCCATCATGCGTCTTAACCGATCGTGCCACCTCAAAAGCTAGCTAATGAGGCGACGTAAGCGACACATCCGGCTAAGGAGTACGTTTCACACATCCTCATGTGCTACACACACACACAACCTCTCACCTGGTCGTCCAATCGGTGGGCCACTATAGTGGCTGCCTCTTCCTGCTCAGAATCACTGAGGGGTCTGATCCTCAGAGCCACCTGGGAGCGAGAGACAGGTAGAACACCACAGGGTTAGAGCTTTCACAGAGAGAGGGACAGGGTTAGAGCTTTCACAGAGAGAGGGACAGGGTTAGAGCTTTCACAGAGAGAGGGACACTGTTAGAGCTTTCACAGAGAGAGGGACAGGGTTAGAGCTTTCACAGAGAGAGGGACAGGGTTAGAGCTTTCACAGAGAGAGGGACAGGGTTAGAGCTTTCACAGAGAGAGGGATAGGGTTAGAACTTTCAGAGCAAATGGGCTGGGTCCTGGTCAAAAGTTGTGCATTTCATAGTTAATAGGGTGCCATTTGGGACGCATAACATTAACAGCATCAAAGAGATTGCTTATTCACACCACAGCAATGGCCTTGATGTCATTCACTAGTCCACAAGAGCAAAGGATAAAGTCAATTATCATTGTCAATTAAGCATGAATAAATGTAACTTTAATAAAATAAACTACTAATTCACAGTTTAATCATTTAAAAATCCTTTATAAAGTACGCCTTAGTCATGTGTTACTGTTACGCTGTATTTTTAACACAGTAACTTTAACTGTAAAATCACTATGACATGTGCCTCTCTCCATCTATTGTCCAAGCTCTCTCTCTGTCAAAACACTCTTCGCGGCAGGGAGCTCAATTATGGCCTGCACTGCAGGGAGGTGTTTCTGCAGAAGAAGAAAACCTGCTCTCTAGATTCAGTATAATTACTCTCATAGCATGGAGGGACATTATGACACTCAGATGAGACAGACCAAGTTATAGACTGATACCCCATCCACACATGATCATATGATAATCAGGTCAGCAGCGGTCTCTGAGTTGATACAGTCATACTGAACAGGCCACCTGGTGTGAAAGTATTGCCGGATTGATATAGTTATAGAGCGGTGGTGTTGTTTGTTACTGAAATAGCCAACGAATGTTATTATATTAGCTACAAGGATGAGGCAGATGAGGGGTAGATAATATGGCAAAGGCATGGGTGATACATCCGGGTCTTGACATACATTGACCGATATAACTTAACACGTTACAGGACCATTCAGTCATACCACCTTCAATAAGGATTCATAAGGATCCTGGCCATCACCAGTGCTGTGGAGCTAGTCAGTGTGACATAGCGGACAAGACAAAAGAGACGGGGGAATTTAGTTGTGCCATGTGAATAATTCAGATATGGTATATTACACTGGCTGGAACTACTGGGAAATAATCTATTGATTTATGACATGGAAGGTCAATGGAAAAGGTGAACAAATGTCTCCATATGTGACTGAGGCAAGAGGTACTGTAATAAAAAAGTTGCTTTAGAATAAGTAATGCTGTATTGTCATGTAGGATATAATACATGTGTATTGTACTTCATTCTTATCTTGAATGTGGGATATCTATATAAAATGCAAGCTTGAGTGGCATTCGTTTTTTTTATTTTTTTTATATTTATTTCACCTTTATTTTACCAGGTAGGCAAGTTGAGAACAAGTTCTCATTTACAATTGCGACCTGGCCAAGATAAAGCAAAGCAGTTCGACACATACAACAACACAGAGTTAAAACATGGAATAAACATACAGTCAATAATACAGTAGAAAAAAGTCTATATGTGTGGAAATGAGGTAAGATAAGGGAGGTAAGGCAGTAATGGTAGCTGGGGATTTTAACAAGGCTAATCTAAAAACAAAACTCCCTAAATTCTATCAGCATATCGATTGTGCTACCAGGGCTGGAAAAACCCTAGATCATTGTTATACTAATTTCCGCGACGCATATAAGGCCCTCCCCCGCCCCCCTTTCGGAAAAGCTGACCACGACTCCATTTTGTTGATTCCAGCCTACAAACAGAAACTAAAACAAGCTCCCGCGCTCAGGTCTGTTCAACGCTGGTCCGACCAATCTGAATCCACGCTTCAAGACTGCTTCGATCACGCGGATTGGAATATGTTCCGCATTGCGTCCAACAACAATATTGATTCGGTGAGCGAGTTCATTAGGAAGTGCATTGACGATGTCGTACCCACAGCAACGATTAAAACATTCCCAAACCAGAAACCGTGGATTGACGGCAGCATTCGCGTGAAACTGAAAGCGCGAACCACTGCTTTTAACCAGGGCAAGGTGACCGGAAGCATGACCGAATACAAACAGTGTAGCTATTCTCTCCGCAAGGCAATCAAACAGGCTAAGTCCCAGTACAGAGACAAAATCGAGTCGCAATTCAACAGCTCAGACACAAGAGGTATGTGGCAGGGTCTACAGTCAATCACGGATTACAAAAAGAAAACCAGCCCCGTCGCGGACCAGGATGTCTTGCTCCCAGACAGGCTAAATAACTTTTTTGCCCGCTTTGAGGACAATACAGTGCCACTGACACGGCCCCCTACCAAAACCTGCGGGCTCTCCTTCACTGCAGCCGAGGTGAGTAAAACATTTAAACGTGTTAACCCTCGCAAGGCTGCAGGCCCAGACGGCATTCCCAGCCGCGTCCTCAGAGCATGCGCAGACCAGCTGGCTGGTGTGTTTACGGACATATTCAATCAATCCTTATCCCAGTCTGCTGTTCCCACATGCTTCAAGAGGGCCACCATTGTTCCTGTTCCCAAGAAAGCTAAGGTAACTGAGCTAAACGACTACCGCCCCGTAGCACTCACTTCCGTCATCATGAAGTGCTTTGAGAGACTAGTCAAGGACCATATCACCTCCACCCTACCGGACACCCTAGACCCACTCCAATTTGCTTACCGACCCAATAGGTCCACAGACGACGCAATCGCAACCACACTGCACACTGCCCTAACCCATCTGGACAAGAGGAATACCCATGTGAGAATGCTGTTCATCGATTACAGCTCAGCATTTAACACCATAGTACCCTCCAAACTCGTCATCAAGCTCGAGACCCTGGGTCTCGACCCCGCCCTGTGCAACTGGGTCCTGGACTTCCTGACGGGCCGCCCCCAGGTGGTGAGGGTAGGTAACAACATCTCCACCCCGCTGATCCTCAACACTGGGGCCCCACAAGGGTGCGTTCTGAGCCCTCTCCTGTACTCCCTGTTCACCCACGACTGCGTGGCCATGCACGCCTCCAACTCAATCATCAAGTTTGCGGATGACACTACAGTGGTAGGCTTGATTACCAACAACGACGAGACGGCCTACAGGGAGGAGGTGAGGGCCCTCGGAGTGTGGTGTCAGGAAAATAACCTCACACTCAACGTCAACAAAACAAAGGAGATGATTGTGGACTTCAGGAAACAGCAGAGGGAGCACCCCCCTATCCACATCGACGGGTCAGTAGTGGAGAAGGTGGAAAGTTTTAAGTTCCTCGGTGTACACATCACGGACAAACTGAATTGGTCCACCCACACAGACAGCGTTGTGAAGAAGGCGCAGCAGCGCCTCTTCAACCTCAGGAGGCTGAAGAAATTCGGCTTGTCACCAAAAGCACTCACAAACTTCTACAGATGCACAATCGAGAGCATCCTGTCGGGCTGTATCACCGCCTGGTACGGCAACTGCTCCGCCCACAACCGTAAGGCTCTCCAGAGGGTAGTGAGGTCTGCAGAACGCATCACCGGGGGCAAACTACCTGCCCTCCAGGACACCTACACCACCCGATGTCACAGGAAGGCCATAAAGATCATCAAGGACAACAACCACCCAAGCCACTGCCTGTTCACCCCGCTATCATCCAGAAGGCGAGGTCAGTACAGGTGCATCAAAGCAGGGACCGAGAGACTGAAAAACAGCTTCTATCTCAAGGCCATCAGACTGTTAAACAGCCACCACTAACATTTAGCGGCCGCTGCCAACATACTGACTCAACTCCAGCCACTTTAAAAATGGGAATTGATGGAAATTATGTAAAAATGTACCACTAGCCACTTTAAACAATGCCACTTAATATAATGTTTACATACCGTACATTACCCATCTCATATGTATATACTGTACTCTATATCATCTACTGCATCTTGCCATCTTTATGTAATACATGTACCACTAGCCACTTTAAACTATGCCACTTTATGTTTACATACCCTACAGTACTCATCTCATATGTATATACCGTACTCTATACCATCTACTGCATCTTGCCATGCCGTTCTGTACCACCACTCATTCATATATCTTTATGTACATACTCTTTATCCCTTTACACTTGTGTGTGTGTATAAGGTAGTAGTTGTGGAATTGTTAGGTTAGATTACTTGTTGGTTATTACTGCATTGTCGGAACTAGAAGCACAAGCATTTCGCGACACTCGCATTAACATCTGCTAACCATGTGTATGTGACTAATAAAATTTGATTTGATTTGATTTGAAATAGGCCATGGTGGCGAAATAATTACAATATAGCAATTAAACCCTGGAGTGATAGACGTGCAGAAGATGAATGTGCAAGTAGAGATACTGGGGTGCAAAGGAGCAAGATAAATAAATAAATACAGTATGGGGATGAGGTAGTTGGATGGGCTATTTACAGATGCAGTGATCTGTGAGCTGCTCTGACAGCTGGTGCTTAAAGTTAGTGAGGGAGATATGAGTCTCCAGATTTTTGCAGTTTGTTCCAGTCATTGGCAGCAGAGAACTGGAAGGAAAGGCGGCCAAAGGAGGAATTGGATTTGGGGGAGACCAGTGAAATATACCTGCTGGAGCGTGTGCTACGGGTGGGTGCTGCTATGGTGACCAGTGAGTTGAGATAAGGCGGGGCTTTACCTATTCAATACTTGTAGATGACCTGAAGCCAGTGGGTTTGGCGACGAGTATGAAGCGAGGGCCAGCCAACGAGAGCGTACAGGTCGCAGTGGTGGGTAGTATATGGGGCTTTGGTGACAAAATGGATGGCACTGTGATAGACTGCATCCAATTGTTGAGTAGAGTGTTGAAGGCTATTTTGTAAATGACATCGCCGAAGTCGAGGATCGGTAGGATGGTCAGTTTTACGAGGGTATGTTTGGCAGCATGAGTGAAGGATGCTTTGTTGCGAAATAGGAAGTCGATTCTAGATTTAATTTTGGATTGGAGATGCTTAATGTGAGTATGGAAGGAGAGTTTACAGTCTAACCAGACATCTAGGTATTTGTAGTTGTCCACATATTCTAAGTCAGAACCGTACAGGGTAGTGATGCTGGATGGGCGGGCAGGTGCGGGGAGCAATCGGTTGAAGAGCATGCATTTAGTTTTACTTGCATTTAAGAGCAGTTGGAGGCCACGGAAGGAGAGTTGTATGGCATTGAAGCTCGTTTGGAGGTTAGTTAACACAGTGTCCAAAGGGCCAGAAGTATACAGAATGGTGTCGTCTGCGTAGAGGTGGATCAGAGAATCACCAGCAACAAGAGCGACATCATTGATGTATACAGAGAAGAGAGTCGGCCTGAGAATTGAACCCTGTGGCACCCCCATAGAAACTGCCAGAGGTCCGGACAACAGGCCCTCCGATTTGACACACAACTCTATCAGAGAAGTAGTTGGTAAACCAGGCGAGGCAGTCATTTGAGAAACCAAGGCTGTTGAGTCTGCCGATAAGAATTTGGTGATTGACAGAGTCGAAAGCCTTGGCCAGGTCGATGAATATGGCTGCACAGTAATGTCTCTTATCAATGGCAGTTATGATATCGTTTAGGACCTTGAGCGTGGCTGAGGTACAACCATGACCAGCTCTGAAACCAGATTGCATAGCGGAGAAGGTACGGTGGGATTTGAAATGGTCGGTAATCTGTTTGTTAGCTTGGCTTTCGAAGACCTTAGAAAGGCAGTATTGCAACAATATTGCAACAATTTCGGCAGATAACTTTAGAAAGAGAGGGCCCAGATTGTCTAGCCCGGCTGATTTGTAGGGGTCCAGATTTTGCAGCTCTTTCAGAACATCAGCTATCTGGATTTGGGTGAAGGAGAAATGGGGGAGGCTTGGGCGAGTTGCTGTGGGGGGTGCAGGGCTGTTGACCGGGGTAGGGTTAGCCAGGTAGAAAGCATGGCCAGCTGTAGAAAAATGCTTATTGAAATTCTCAATTATAGTGGATTGATCGGTGGTGACAGTGTTTCCTTGCCTCAGCACAGTGGGCAGCTGGGAGGAGGTGCTCTTATTCTCCGTGGACTTTACAGTGTCCCAGAACTTTTTTGAGCTTGTGCTACAGGATGCAAATTTCTGTTTGAAAAAACTAGCCTTAGCTTTCCTAACTGCCTGTGTATATTGGTTCCTAACTTCCCTGAAATGTTCCATATCGCGGGGGCTATTTGATGCTAATGCAGTATATCACAGTGTAACGGCAGCCTTCCTCCTCTTCGTCTGAAGCGGGTCTGGGGGGGGCATCTGTCCGCGGTGGCGGCTCCGGCGCAGGACGAGGCCACCACTCCACCATTGTCTTTGTCCCCCTCCTTAGCGTCCTTTGAGTGGCGACCCTCGCCCCCGACCTTGGCCTAGGAATCCTCACCAAGGTCCCCACTAAATTGAGGAGACAGCTCAGGACAGAGAGGTAGCTCAGGACAGTGGGGCAGCTCCGGACTAATGGCAGCTCCGGGCTGAGGGGCGGCTCATGACTGGAGGGCGGCTCATGACTGGAGGGCGGCTCATGACTGGAGGGCGGCTCATGACAGACGGGCGGCTCTAACGGCTCCGGACAGACGGGCGGCTCTGACGGCTCGGGACAGACGGGCGGCTCTGACGGCTCGGGACAGACGGGCGGCTCTGACGGCTCGGGACAGACGGGCGGCTCAGACGGCGCTGGGCAGGCAGGCAGCTCAGACGGCGCTGGGCAGGCAGGCAGCTCAGACGGCGCTGGGCAGGCAGGCAGCTCAGACTGCGCTGGGCAGGCAGGCAGCTCAGACTGCGCTGGGCAGGCAGGCAGCTCAGACTGCGCTGGGCAGGCAGGCAGCTCAGACGGCGCTGGGCAGGCAGGCAGCTCAGACGGCGCTGGGCAGGCAGGCAGCTCAGACGGCGCTGGGCAGGCAGGCAGCTCAGACGGCGCTGGGCAGGCAGGCAGCTCAGACGGCGCTGGGCAGGCAGGCAGCTCAGATGGCCGACTCTGACCTGCTGAGGCGCACAGTAGGCCTGGTGCGTGGTGCCGGAACTGGTGGTACCGGACTGGAGACACGCACCTCAAGGCTAGTGCAGGGAGCAGGAACAGGGCACACTGGACTCTCGAGGCGCACTATAGGCCTGGTGCGTGGTACCGGCACTGGCTAAGCACACGTACAGGAGACACCGTGCGCTCTTCCGCATAACACGGTGTCTGCCCGTACTCCCGCTCTCCACGGTAAACATGGGAAGTGGGCGCAGGTTTCCTACCTGACTCTGCCACACTACCCTTTAGCCCCCCCCCCAAGAAATTTTTGGGGTTTCTTCTCGGGCTTCCAGCAACGCTTCCGTGCTGCCTCCTCATACCACCGCTCCTGGGCTTTAGCTGCCTCCATCTCTTCACGAGAGCGGCGATATTCTCCAATGTGAGCCCAGTGTCCTTTACCCTCCAAAATGTCCTCCCATGTCCAGGAGTCCTGTGTAGTGGGCCGCTGCTGCTGCTGTCGCTGCTGCCCGTTGCTACGCTGCTTGGTCCGAGTTTGGTGGGTGGTTCTGTACCGGCAGCCTTCCTCCTCTTCGTCTGAAGAGGACCAAGACGCAGCGTAGCTCGTGTTCAACATGATTTTAATAAACCAGACAAAACTGTGAACACTTACAAAATAACAAAATAACAAACGTGGCTTACCGATACAGCCCTAGCTGGTGCAGAGAAAACACAGAGACAGGAAACAGCCACCCACAAAATCCCAACACAAAACAAGCCACCTATATATGATTCCCAATCAGAGACAACACAAAACATCTGCCTCTGATTGAGAACCATATTAGGCCAAACATAGAAACGGACAAACTAGACACACAACATAGAATGCCCACCCAGCTTACGTCCTGACCAACACTAAAACAAGCACAACACACAAGAACTATGGTCAGAACGTGACACACGTTGGATGTTTTTGTGCTAGTCAAGAGCAGTCAGGTCTGGAGTGAACCAAGGGCTAGATCTGTTCCTGGTTCAATTTTTTTGGAATGGGGCATGTTATTTAAGATGGTGAGGAAGGCACTTTTAAAGAATAACCAGACATCCTATACTGACGGGATGAGGTCAATATCCTTCCAGGATACCCGGGCCAGGTCGATTAGAAAGGCCTGCTAGCTGAAGTGTTTTAAGGGGCGTTTGACAGTGATGAGGGGTGGTCGTTTGACCGCAGACCCATTACGGATGCAGGCAATGAGGCAGTGATCGCTGAGATCCTAGTTGAAGAGAGCAGAGGTGTATTTGGAGGGCAAGTTGGTTAGGATGATATCTATGAGGGTGCCCGTGTTTATGGATTTGGGGTTGTACCTGGTAGGTTAATTTATAATTTGTGTGAGATTGAGGGCATCAAGCTTAGATTGCAGGATGGCCGGGGTGTTAAAGGGATAATGAATCCAGTTGTTTATGTCGTCCGTTTTGGGAAAGTACCTGCATAAATGCGCACCCATAATTGCGCACATAATCACTATATCACATTTGACATTGTCCGTAAGCTTGAGTTCATTTGCACACGAAAAATCATACAATGATGGAAAGACCTGTGTGTTGTCCTTGTTGATGCAGACAGAAAGGAGCTCCAACTTCTTAATCATAGCCTCAATGTTGTCCCGCACACTGATTATAGTTGCGAAGAGTCCCTTTAATCCTTGATTCAGATCATTCAGGAGAGAAAAAACATCACCCAGACGATCAGACAAGTGAAAATTATGGTCAGTAAAGAAAACTTTAAACTTGTCTCTCAATGTAAAAGAAAAAAAAGTGTCAATACTTAGTCCCTTGATAACCAGCGCACTTCTGTATGTTGTAAAAGAGTCACATGGTCGCTGCCCATATCATTGCATAATGCAGAAAATAAAAGAGACTTCAGGGGCCTTGGCAGCAAGAGCCCTTTGGCAGCAAGAGTCTCTCAGTGGATGCTGCAGTGTACCCAAGTGGCGTCGGAGCAAATGCTTGCACGCGCTTTACCACTCCACTGTCTCTGTCATGGCTTTTGCGCCATCAGTACAGTACAACACATCTTGACCACCAAACTCTGTCCAGTACTTTAAAAATATCCTCTCATGTTGTCCTGGTTTCCAGTGGTTTTCAGAAGAGGATGTCTTCCTTAATTACCCCCCCCCCCATAAACGTAACGGACATATACCAGGAGCTGTGCCAGGCCCGCCACATTTGTTGACTCATCCAGCTGTAAGGCATATAACTCAATGGCTTGTATGCGAAGCAGTAATTGTTTCAAAACATCTCCTGCCATGGCACTGATGCGTCGTGAAACAGTGTTGTTTGATAAAGTCATTGTCTGTATAGTTGTTTTGGTCTTTTCTCCCAGCATTGTCCCAGCCATATCCGAAATAATTAAGTCCTCAATAGTATGTGGCTTGCCTCTCTCAGCCACTCGGTAGCTCACCATATAAGAGGCTTCTAGCCCCTTCTTATTAATGGTATCTGTTGCTTTTATACATGTCTTACTACTTGAAAGTCTTCTTTATTCTCGCTCAAAAAACTCCCGTGGCTTATTTTCAACCCGTCGTGTTTCGTTTCTAAATGTCTGCGCAGGAGTGAAGATTTCCCGCGAGAGAGTAACGGTTAATGTGATTAGATGTTAATTATTTGCCTAGGCTACCTGTATTTGACATTGTGTTGTTATTTCGCTTAACACTAGATGGTTTAATTTGATTTTTGCCAGTAAAAACGAGGCTACTCTGGCGAGAAAAAAAACTCACCCAAATATAAATGTACTGTTTGAAAATGTGAAGGGAATAAATATATACCATTTGAAAAAATTGTGAATCACATTTTTATTTGGCGTACCCCCGACGACATTGCGCGTATACCAGTTTGGGAATATCTGGCCTACAGTAGTCTACACAATTATCTAGTCACACCTTCCACGTGGCATTCAATTAAAATGTCCCCATAAAGGTAGGCTATACTACACTACTGTTCTCGCAGCAATAGTAAAGAAGTGTGACAAAGTGTATGCAGGCTACGCTAGTGTATCGTACTTACTGTCAGTTGGTGGTCCTTTGATTCGCCTGTTTCATTCATGGCCACTGGTGGTTGGAGTATCTTCGATTGTTAGAAAATAGTGGCTAAACTGGACATCGGTCAGACATCCTGCTCAATACCTGCACGACCCCTCTCCACCCACCTGTATGGCTTGTCCAATGTCGAACTCGATTGACGACAACTAGCCTACAAACCTCTACCTTTCCGCAAAATAGTTCTAATGTATTTACGGTTAAATAGACACCTATCGCCAAAAGTGCGCTCTTACAAAACAAGTCTGATATAACAGCGTAAAACGAGTAGCCTACATTCCGTTTAATCTATGCTGTTTACAGAAATAATTAGGTTGTTCTTTCGCTCATGTCTTTGAAGACATACGAGGATGCGGACGGAGAATGGCAGGTGTCCACTGTTGACTTCCCTTCTCCTTCACTCTCCCCTTCGCTTCTTTCATCTGACGACTCGTGTGTTGTTCCTGGATACCCTTAGAGATCAGTAGGTAGTTTAAACAGACAGGCAGAGGTGCGTAAAGCACCAGAGTAAACAGCTGTTTCTTCGATTTGCCGCGGCCCAAGGACGACATCTGGTGGATAAATCGATGGCGCATAGAATTGCACTAACATCTCTCCAAATTACGGTGACGCAATTGCTTGCCCCCAATACTAAATAGAACTTTGACTGTCGTTTCCAGACTAAAATATTAAATTCTAACATACGTTTATAGAGCTAAATGAAATGACAATTCTCATATTTGTTTTATGCGGTATTGTAACTGATTGAAATGCAGCTAGGCCTACCACACAACCTGATGAGCTGGTGAAACGAGAAGCCCCTGACTGCAGTGTGCAGTTCCGGGCCGGGCTCAATCGTCGGGGCCGGCCTACATGTGGGCGGTGTCAACCGCATTTAACCCGAACCCTTCCCGTCTCCTTCAAGGTCAAAAAAGTTCAGGTAAACTTCGAAGGTATCAACATCAACAAAAGCGAATCTTAATCGAACCTAACCTACATGAAAAAATATATAAACAATGGAAGTAAGACTGTCATTATACATAATGTACTTTGTAATATTCATGTTATACCAGTGCAGTGGCATATTTTTTATATGACCTACTACCACCAATGTTAGCATAGCGTTAATTAGCACCCATTTGCACGTGAGCTCGCTAATTGCTCACAATGAGGGAATCTTATTTGGACAAATTTGCCTACTTGAGCAGTAAGCCTAGGTTTACATGTACAGTTATGTAATCGATTTGATCGTTGATTTTCTGTGTTTCTTCAATGTATGCCTTGTTTTTGTCTACTGTGTTTAATTGTTTCAATTGTGTTATGTTGTTTAGTAAAGTTGACATAGAAGTCACCCTGAGTCTCTGATCTCTTTACTGGAGCTGGTATAACTTAATGTACAAAGCACATTCAGCTTGTCAGTATGTCTTTATGGTATAGTCTGTCTCCATTCTCATGAGGAAAGTAAATAGCATTATAAATCAGGATAGGTAGTAAATGTATATATATGCTCAATTAAATAATATTACAAAGTTATAACATTTATCAACACAATTTTAACAGTACATGACATACATAACAAGTCTGTTGTTCACTGCAACAATATCAGTAGCTTGTCCTGAAGCAAAGTGTTACAACACATCTGCTGGTACCACTTTTTATATATTTCTAACGATCTTAAAAAATGAAATACGTTTGTATTCAGTGTGACTGTCAAACCTCAGATGGACAGGACAAAAAAATGGGCAGGTGTAAAACATGGGCAGAGTCAAACCCACTTTGAGCCCAGCCTGAATCGCACACTGCAGTCAGGGGTACTTGGGTGAAACTGCATACCAACTAAAAGCATCTCCATCCCAAATCTGGAATGGTCCATCTATGGGTCCTTTCCCTCTATCCTCAACAAGGTCTTCAATGCCACACTGCACTCACTTTGAATGAGTCACTGTTATAATTAATGAGTCAGCCTGTACTGTGCTCTTGAAATTGCACACAAATATCTACAATCCAGGACTCTGACATTCATTGAGGCTTGGCATATGACTCATTTCATACAATGTGCCCCCCGTCTTCATGATTTCTACAAAGGAAACAAATGTCAAAATCCCAAGACGCATAGCAAAATACATTTCCTTTAATCAATGAAGAAAACCCTAATATTTATTTATAAATAACAATAATTAAACAGTACCTCAATCCTGTTAATGAGTTCCGCATGACTCACTGAGAACGTCTATTTCTCTGTTAATAGAAAATGCCTTGCTGTATTTATTCGATTGATTCAAGATTACATTTCAAACAGCATGTGGAACATGGTGTTGTTAAGGTGTTCTGTCTCAGACTTCTTTCTCTTCACACACGTCTTTCTCCTGAGGGGCGACACAATGATATTACAGCATTAGTTTGAGCACAGAATCTACTGTGTGTATCTGTAAGTAATTGACAATTACATTAGAAGTAAACATAACGTCACGGAAAGGTACAAAAAACACCAACAATCTATTTAATTCATTCCTATTTTCTTATTATAAAATATTTCCATCATTACTGGGGGAAAAAATTGCATTTGGGTATTTACAGTCAGATTTACAGGTTGAGTTCTTTCTCTAGACGAGCTAACAGTAGCTTTTTATAGTCCCCAATCTTAATGGGCCACTGGACCAAAACAAGGAGCAATTTGTTACCCCTGGACAAAGAGGTGCAGCTATGTTTGACAGGTAACTATCAGTGGTGATGTTATACAGGCAGGAGGAGATCAGCAATGACTTAAGTCAAAAAATAAACATTTTGATTTTACTCAATTATCAGCTGTCATACGGCTATAGATTTTAAACAAAATTCAGACCTCACCAGCCCCCTCTAAATGTATAAACCCTTGACAACGTATATCAAACAGGAACTTTAACTGCTTGATATAACTTGTCACTCTGACATGAGCCTCTCTCCAGCTATTGTCCTGAAGTTCTCAAACATCTTCACGGGAGGGAGTTCAATTATGGCCTGCACTGCAGGCAAGAAAACCTGCCCTCTAGATACAGTTGAATTAGTATCACAGCAGGGAGGGACATATTGACACTCAGATGAGACAAACCCATGTAGTGATACTTCATCCACACATGATCAACTATAAGATCATCAGAGCCGCCATGGTGCACAGAACATAGTGTCTGAGTTCATGCTGTATATAGGCCACCTCATGTTAATGTATTGCCAGATGAATGCTATTATAGGCTGCTGATGTTTGTTATGCTCCTGAAATAGCCAACTAATTCAGTCATAAGACATAAACTCAGCAAAAAAAGAAACGTCCTCTCACTGTCAACTACATTTATTTTCAGCAAACTTAATGTGTAAATATTTGTATGAACATAACAAGATTCAACAACTGAGACATAAACTGAACAAGTTCCACAGACATGTGACTAACAGAAATGGAATAATGTGTCCCTGAACAAAGGGGGGGTCAAAATAAAAAGTAACAGTCAGTATCTGGTGTGGCCACCAGCTGCATTAAGTACTGCAATGCATCTCCTCCTTATGGACTGCACCAGACTTGCCAGTTCTTGCTGTGAGATGTTACCCCACTCTTCCACCAAGGCACCTGCAAGTTCCCGGACATTTCTGAGGAGAATGGCCCTAGCCCTCACCCTCCGATCCAACAGGTCCCAGAAGTACTCAATGGGATTGAGATCCGGGCTCTTCGCTAGCAATGGCAGAACACTGACATTCCTGTCTTGCAGGAAATCACGCACAGAACGAGCAGTATGGCTGGTGGCATTGTCATGCTGGAGGATCAAGTCAGGATGAGCCTGCAGGAAGGGTACCACATGAGGGCGGAGGATGTCTTCCCTGTAACGCACAGCGTTGAAATTGCCTGCAATGACAACAAGCTCAGTCCGATGATGCTCTGAAACACTGCCCCAGACCATGACGGACCCTCCACCTCCAAATCGATCCCGCTCCAGAGTACAGGCCTCGGTGTAAAGCTCATTCCTTCGACGATAAACGCGAATCCGACCATCACCCCTGGTGAGACAAAACCACGACTCGTCACTGAAGAGCACTTTTTGCCAGTCCTGTCTGGTCCAGCGACGGTGGGTGTTGTGCCCATCGGCGACGTTGTTGCTGGTGATGTCTGGTGAGGACCTGCCTTACAACAAGCCTACAAGCCCTCAGTCCAGCCTCTCTCAGCCTATATCGGACAGTCTGAACACTGATGGAGGGATTGTGCATTCTTGGTGTAACTCGGGCAGTTGTTGTTGCCATCCTGTACCTGTCCCGCAGGTGTGATGTTCGGATGTACCGATCCTGTGCAGGTGTTGTTACACGTGGTCTGCCACTGCGAGGAAGATCAGCTGTCCGTCCAGCCTCCCTATAGCGCTGTCTTAGGCGTCTCACAGTACGGACATTGCAAATTATTGCCCTGGCCAGATCTGCAGTCCTCATGCCTCCTTGCAGCATGCCTAAGGCACGTTCACACAGATGAGCAGGGACCCTGGGCAATTTTCTTTTGGTGTTTTTCAGTAGAAAGGCCTCTTTAGTGTCCTACGTTTTCATAACTGTGACCTTAATTGCCTACCATCTGTAAGCTGTTAGTGTCTTAACGACCGTTCCACAGGTGCATGTTCATTAATTGTTTATGGTTCATTGAACAAGCATGGGAAAGTGTTTAAATCCTTTACAATGAAGATCTGTGAAGTTTTTTTAGGATTTTTATGAATTATCTTTGAAAGACAGGGTCCTGAAAAAGGGACGTTTCTTTTTTTGCTGAGTTTATAAACAGATTAATAATAATCCACTGGGCACAAACTGGTTGAATTAACATTGCTTCACATTATTTCAACAACAAAAATCAATGGATGAAGTTGAATCAACATGGAAAACTGATTGGAGTAGTAAAAAGTCATCAACCTGAAGGATGTTCAGAATGTTTTAGTTTTTTTCACTCAAGCCCTTCTAACCTTTTTTTCTTGCTCCTTAGCTCTCTTCTTCAGCTCAGCTTCTACTATCTCATAGAACTCTGCCTCCGTGCGAGTTGCTAGCTCCTCGACGCTCTCTTCTCCGTCGCCCTCCTTGGTGTCCTCGTCCTTGCTCTGCTCCGAGCGGCTGCGCTCCTTCAAACGCATCTCACGGTGGCGCGCCTCCAAGATCTTCTCCCGTTTGGTCTCCCGCTCAAACATCTGACCAAAGACACACATAGAGTCAATTCAATAGTATAGATAGGTGAGGAGAGAAAAGAGTAGAATAGAGCTGGGCAGGGGTAGCCTGTTCCCAGATCTGTTTGTGTTGTCTTGCCAACTCCTATGGTCAATGTCACACCACAATGATCTGGGACCAGGCTAGGGCAGAGATGGATGTTCTGAGGTAGAGGGTGTCTCTCACCGCAGTGGCTAGGGCCTTCTCGTTCCTCTGGAGGGTACACAGCCCTGGGGAGATTTCCAGCAGGGTGGCAGTGCCCAGCTGAGAGCCACAGGCCAGGAAGCGCCCGTTATCCTGCACCCGCAGGCTGTACAGAGCCTCATCACACACCTAGAATACAATAGAACTTCATTGTCTATCCGATGGCGGACATTTTCTTTGGCATCACCATACAAGACCTCTACCAACGATAACAACCCAACACAACAGAACAGGGTTTCCCAGGGTCATTTAGGCCTGGCAGGTGTTGAGTGAAGGCTGGACATTGTTTTGAGAATACAGACAGGTGTGGAAGGGACATACTTTTAGACTGAGGGTGGGGTCGTTCTGTTTGAAGAGGAAGTCCCAAACGTCTAGCGTCCCGTCCATTTTGACGGTGAAGAACACAGAGGGCCGTACTGGACTCCAGCAGCCATCTGACAGATAGGCCATATGGTATCTATGGCAACCAACAGAGGTCATTTGACAATAGGTCAATATTACAGGAGGTGAGTTGTATGCCAAATCACTGCTTATGTGTATTAGAACCTAAAGAGTGTTATGAATCTATCAGAACCTAAAAAGACTGAATCTATCTGTGAAGTAGCTATATCATCTGCTTTATGTTTCAGAGGGACCCTTTACTTTGTCCACATGATGGACGACTCCTTGATGTCTTCGGACCAGATGCGGGCTGTCCAATCGGCTACGGTCAGGAAGTTCTTGGGGAAGAAAGGGTTCCTTTGCAGGGCGTAGATTGGGCCGTGATGACCGCTGTACGTACACACTATCTTCTCTGCCGGGGTCTTGGCCTTGCGGTTACAGGAGACCACCAGCCCTTGCTCTGTCCCCACCATAAACTTTGTGGGCTGAATAAGAAGAGAAAACATCATGTTCAATTGTAGGTCTTACATTCGTACAAATAAATAATATACTGGATCTCCTACTCCAGGTGATACAAGAAGATGTTAGGCTGATCCATACTCCTAATTCATCAACAGTCAAACAACAGAGGGATAGTCCATTCTATAGATCCTCCTCACCATAGTGGTCTCAAACTCCAGTGAGATCGCCCCCAAGGCATTGTCCAGGTTGCCCTTTTTGTTGGGGTCCAGTACCAGCCTCTCTGTGGGCTCACTCATCTTACGGATGTCCCACCACAGCACCTTATAGACAGAGAACAGGGGTCAACTCAGTCTACTTGCCTTCAATAGATGTATTATTACATAACTTCTGGGTACGGCCGAATGGTAGTTTAAGGTCAGAGAAAGTGTACCCATCCCAGACCAAGAGTATTAGACTTCACTGCCCATGAGCGTTTTGTGCTTCCCTGACCTATTGTGCCTGCTTGGCTTGAGAAAGGTTAAGGTGACAAAGGCCTTTATTTCTTCATTTGGAGGTTTGGCTCACCTGACCGTCCGTAGATGCAGAGAAGGTATCGGTTCCTGTCTTTGACTGCAACCAGATGACTTTGTAGACAGGGTCTCTGTGGCTGTGCTCTATTGTGGACATTTCCACCGGCTGGCTCCCCTTGCGAGTGTCCCAATAAGCTGCTCAGACAAAGACATTTTACTTAGTGTACATTCACAAACACACATGAAAGCGGGCGCGCACACACACAAGGGTTGGTGGTCAATTCCATTTAATTTCAGGAAGTACACTGAAATCCCAATTCTCTTCAATTAGGAACATTTGGCATAGGAATTTGGTTTACTTTCCGAATTGACTGGAATTTAAATGGAATTGAACCCAACTCTTACAGGCACATATAACACACAACTTAATTTCTGAATTTCATATTGAGCTGTCAAAGCCTGAACAATATCCTGAGGTAATATACTTCAATGTGTAAATAAGAGCATCCGCACAAACCCATCCAGACCTGGACTTACATAACTCAAAGCATTATGACATTTCCAATTGAAAAAAACGTAATATTAACTTTAAACAGTAAGATCCTGGGGTAAATGGGACTAACAGAAAAGAAAGAGGATGTAAGACAGTCAGAGTAAGATGATGGCCTGACCATACCCCCAATGTTCTGTACAGCTACCGAGCTGACAGGAACCATGATACTTTCTGGGGAATAAAAGGAGAGAACATTGTGCTGTTGAAGGACGCACCGATCTGGCCATTGTAGCTGCCTCCGACCAGGATGTGAGAGTCTTTGGGGTTGTACTCCAGACAGACCAGTAGAGAGACCGGTTTCAGGGTCATCTCTGGCTTATTGGGATTCTCTGAAGAGGCAACAGACGGGATTCAATTGATTACTAGACTTCGTAGTCCACATTGATTTTCTGAACAACCAATTAGGGCGGAAAATGTTAGTCTCACTGTGACAGCTATTGCAATGATAGTCACTCTGTTAGAAAGAAAAATATAAAATGAAATATATAGATTTACGCAGATTCTCCCTGAAGTATTACACCTACCAATGTCCCATATATATGAGTCATAGCTCATGTCTGGAGAGATGTTCTGGAACCCTAGTGAAGAGTAGGCCACAGCCAGTTTACAGCTGCCATCGGGATGCCAGGACAGACAGGTGGCAGTGCGCTTTATCTCGTTCGGGTCTCTGGAACATCAAAACAAAACAGCGATGTAAAACCACTTAAAGCAGTGGGGACCCCATTTTTTCAGCCAGAATTTCTGGGGACCCCATTTCTTTCATAAGAATTTCTAGCGACCCCACCCCAAATCTAATGAGACAAAATCAGTAAATTTATATTTTTACATCAACAAAGAACTTTCAATTCATTATATTTTCAAAATGAAAAGAAAACAATAAATACATTTAACTAAAAACATATGTACAGTGCATTCGGAAAGTATTCAGGCCCCTTGACTTTTTCCACATTTTGTTACGTTACAGCCTTATTCTAAAATAGATTTTATCATTAATCAAATCAAGTTTATTTTATATAGCCCTTCGTACATCAGCTAATATCTCGAAGTGCTGTACAGAAACCCAGCCTAAAACCCCAAACAGCAAGCAATGCAGGTGTAGAAGCACGGTGGCTAGGAAAAACTCCCTAGAAAGGCCAAAACCTAGGAAGAAACCTAGAGAGGAACCAGGCTATGAGGGGTGGCCAGTCCTCTTCTGGCTGTGCCGGGTGGAGATTATAACAGAACTATGCCAAGATGTTCAAAATATTCATAAGTGACAAGCATGGTCAAATAATAATCATGAATAATTTTCAGTTCTACACACAATCTACACACAATATCTCATAATGATGAAGAAATAACAGATTTAAAAAAAATCTTTCCAAATTTATGTCAAATAAAAAACAGTAAATATCACATTTACGTAAGTATTCAGGCCCTTTACTCAGTACCATGTTGAAGCACCTTTTGCAGCGATTACAGCATCAAATCTTCTTGGGTATGACGCTACAAGCTTGGCACACCTGTATTTGGGGAGTTTCTCACATTCTTCTCTGCAGATCCTCTCAAGCTCTGTCAGATCAGATGGGGAGCGTCGCTGCACAGCTATTTTCAGGTCTCTTCAGTGATGTTCGATCGGGTTCAAGTCCGGGCTCTGGCTGGGCCACTCAAGCACATTCAGAGACTTGTCCGGAAGCCACTCCTGCTTTGTGTGTTTAAGGTCATTGTCCTGTTGGAAGGTGAACCTTAGCCACAGTCTGAGGTGCTGAGTGCTCTGGAGCAGGTTTTCATCAAGGATCTCTCTGTACTTTGCTCCGTTCATCTTTCCCTCAATCCTTACTAGTCTCTCAGTCCCTGCCGCTGAAAAACATCCCCACAGCAAGATGCTGCCACCACCATGCTTCACTGTAGGGAAGGTGCCAGGTTTCCTAAAGACGTGACGCTTGGCATTCAGGCCAAAGAGTTCAATCTTGGTTTCATCAGACCAGAGAATCTTGTTTCTCATGGTTTGAGAGTCGTTTAGGTGCCTTTTGGCAAACTCAAAACGCGCTGTCATGTGCCTTTTACTGAGGAGTGGCTTCTGTCTGGCAACTCTACCATAAAGGCCTGATTGGTGGAGTGCTGTAGAGATAGTTATTCCTCTGGAAGGTTCTCCCATCTCCACAGAGGCACTCTGGAGCTCTGTCAGAGTGACCATCGGGTTCTTGGTCAGGCCTTCTCCCCCGATTGCGCAGTTTGGCCAGGCAGCCAGCTCTAGGAAGAGTTGGTGGTTCTAAACTTCTTCCATTTAAGAATGATGGAGGCCACTGTGTTCTTGGGGATCTTCAATGCTGCAGACATTTTATGGTACCCTTCCCCATATTTGTTCCTCGACACAATCCTGTCTTGGAGCTCTACGGACAATTCCTTCGACCTCATGGCTTGGTTTTTGCTCTGACGTGCACTGTCAACTGTGGGACCTTATATAAACAGGTGTGTGCCTTTCTCAATCAATTGAGTCAAATCAAGTTGTAAAAGATCTCAAGGATGATAAATGGAAACAGGATGCACCTGAGCTCAATTTCAAGTCTCATAGTAACGGGTCTGAATACTTATGTAAATAAGGTATTGTTTTTTATTTTTAATACATTTGCAAACATTTCTAAAAACCCGTTTATCCTTTGTCATGGGGTATTGTGTGTAGATTGAGGGGGAAAACAATGTAATCCATTTTAGAATAAGACTGTAATGTGACAAATTGTGGAAAAGGTCTGAATACTTTAAGAATGCACTGTATATATATAATATTTCTCAAAAACGTTATATTGTCCCATACAATATTTTTTGGGGTTCCACTAACTTAAGAGAGACACCAGACACTGGTAATATAGCCTTAAATAACAATATCATAATTAAATGGGGCTTGCTCCGTCCGCTCCACGCATCGACCCGGTATTGCAGTACCTCCGGGAACGGTGCAACACACTTCTCTCTACTGTAAGTCGCTCTGGATAAGAGCGTCTGCTCTTGGCCGGTAGGGATATCCTTGTCTCAGTATGTAAAAAATGTAATAAAATGTATGCACTCTACTGTAAGTCGCTCTGGATAAGAGCGTCTGCTAAATGACTAAAATGTAATGTAAATGTAATGGATTCTATGTGGGCAATAACTACAACCATTGTTGTTGTTATGCAAGTCTAACACTGTTGAACGATAGGTTAATAGAAGTCAGGGAGGCACCTGAAAACATTGATGGTTTTGGCTGAGGGCTGCTCCTCGGACTCCTCCACCACCTCCTCCTCTTCAAAGTACTCCTGGTAGATGTTGATGGCATTGTTTTGTTTGATGCAATGCTCCATATTCTGTGTTAGAATGGGAGGAACAGAGGAGGGCTCTGATCAGAGATGGAAAGGAACACTTGTTATTCTCTCCACCTCTCCCTTTCAGAACTGGTTATTCTCTCCATCTATTAAACTACTATAGCAGATAATAAATGTATTTGGGACAATGTAGATTTAGGGCCAGTTAACACCCCTAGTCTGGAGCGATGTAGATTTAGGACCAGTTAACACCCCTAGTCTAGAGCAATGTACAGTAGATTTAGGACCAGTTAACACCCCTAGTCTGGAGCAATGTAGATTTAGGACCAGTTAACACCCCTAGTCTAGAGCAATGTACAGTAGATTTAGGACCAGTTAACACCCCTAGTCTAGAGCACAGTAGATTAAGGACCAGTTAACACCCCTAGTCTAGAGCAATGTAGATTTAGGACCAGTTAACACCCCTAGTCTGGAGCAATGTAGATTTAGGGCCAGTTAACACCCCTAGTCTGGAGCAATGTACAGTAGATTTAGGACCAGTTAACACCCCTAGTCTGGAGCAATGTACAGTAGATTTAGGACCAGTTAACACCCCTAGTCTAGAGCGATGTAGATTTAGGACCAGTTAACACCCCTAGTCTAGAGCAATGTAGATTTAGGACCAGTTAACACCCCTAGTCTAGAGCAATGTTGATTTAGGGCCAGTTAACACCCCTAGTCTAGAGCAATGTAGATTTAGGACCAGTTAACACCCCTAGTCTGGAGCAATGTACAGTAGATTTAGGACCAGTTAACACCCCTAGTCTGGAGCAATGTACAGTAGATTTAGGACCAGTTAACACCCATAGTCTGGAGCAATGTACAGTAGATTTAGGACCAGTTAACACCCCTAGTCTAGAGCAATGTACAGTAGATTTAGGACCAGTTAACACCCCTAGTCTAGAGCAATGTACAGTAGATTTAGGACCAGTTAACACTCCTAGTCTAGAGCAATGTACAGTAGATTTAGGACCAGTTAACACCCCTAGTCTAGAGCAATGTAGATTTAGGACCAGTTAACACCCCTAGTCTAGAGCGATGTAGATTTAGGACCAGTTAACACCCCTAGTCTAGAGCAATGTAGATTTAGGACCAGTTAACACCCCTAGTCTAGAGCAATGTTGATTTAGGGCCAGTTAACACCCCTAGTCTAGAGCAATGTAGATTTAGGACCAGTTAACACCCCTAGTCTGGAGCAATGTACAGTAGATTTAGGACCAGTTAACACCCCTAGTCTGGAGCAATGTACAGTAGATTTAGGACCAGTTAACACCCATAGTCTGGAGCAATGTACAGTAGATTTAGGACCAGTTAACACCCCTAGTCTAGAGCAATGTACAGTAGATTTAGGACCAGTTAACACCCCTAGTCTAGAGCAATGTACAGTAGATTTAGGACCAGTTAACACCCCTAGTCTGGAGCAATGTACAGTAGATTTAGGACCAGTTAACACCCCTAGTCTGGAGCAATGTAGATTTAGGACCAGTTAACACCCCTAGTCTAGAGCAATGTACAGTAGATTTAGGACCAGTTAACACCCCTAGTCTGGAGCAATGTACAGTAGATTTAGGACCAGTTAACACCCCTAGTCTAGAGCAATGTACAGTAGATTTAGGACCAGTTAACACCCCTAGTCTGGAGCAATGTAGATTTAGGACCAGTTAACACCCCTAGTCTGGAGCAATGTAGATTTAGGACCAGTTAACACCCCTAGTCTAGAGCAATGTAGATTTAGGACCAGTTAACACCCCTAGTCTGGAGCAATGTACAGTAGATTTAGGACCAGTTAACACCCCTAGTCTAGAGCAATGTACAGTAGATTTAGGACCAGTTAAAACCCCTAGTCTAGAGCAATGTACAGTAGATTTAGGACCAGTTAACACCCCTAGTCTAGAGCAATGTACAGTAGATTTAGGACCAGTTAACACCCCTAGTCTGGAGCAATGTACAGTAGATTTAGGACCAGTTAACACCCCTAGTCTAGAGCAATGTACAGTAGATTTAGGACCAGTTAACACCCCTAGTCTAGAGCAATGTACAGTAGATTTAGGACCAGTTAACACCCCTAGTCTAGAGCAATGTACAGTAGATTTAGGACCAGTTAACACCCCTAGTCTAGAGCAATGTACAGTAGATTTAGGACCAGTTAACACCCCTAGTCTAGAGCAATGTACAGTAGATTTAGGACCAGTTAACACCCCTAGTCTGGAGCAATGTACAGTAGATTTAGGACCAGTTAACACCCCTAGTCTGGAGCAATGTACAGTAGATTTAGGACCAGTTAACACCCCTAGTCTAGAGAAATGTAGATTTAGGACCAGTTAACACCCCTAGTCTGGAGCAATATAGATTTAGGACCAGTTAACACCCCTAGTCTAGAGCAATGTAGATTTAGGACCAGTTAACACCCCTAGTCTAGAGCAATGTTGATTTAGGGCCAGTTAACACCCCTAGTCTGGAGCAATGTACAGTAGATTTAGGACCAGTTAACACCCCTAGTCTGGAGCAATGTAGAGTAGATTTAGGACCAGTTAACACCCCTAGTCTAGAGCAATGTAGATTTAGGACCAGTTAACACCCCTAGTCTGGAGCAATGTAGATTTAGGACCAGTTAACACCCCTAGTCTGGAGCAATGTAGATTTAGGGACAGTTAACACCCCTAGTCTGGAGCAATGTACAGTAGATTTAGGACCAGTTAACACCCCTAGTCTGGAGCAATGTACAGTAGATTTAGGACCAGTTAACACCCCTAGTCTGGAGCAATGTAGATTTAGGGCCAGTTAACACCCCTAGTCTGGAGCAATGTACAGTAGATTTAGGACCAGTTAACACCCCTAGTCTGGAGCAATGTACAGTAGATTTAGGACCAGTTAACACCCCTAGTCTAGAGCAATGTAGATTTAGGACCAGTTAACACCCCTAGTCTGGAGCAATGTAGATTTAGGACCAGTTAACACCCCTAGTCTGGAGCAATGTAGATTTAGGGACAGTTAACACCCCTAGTCTGGAGCAATGTACAGTAGATTTAGGACCAGTTAACACCCCTAGTCTGGAGCAATGTACAGTAGATTTAGGACCAGTTAACACCCCTAGTCTGGAGCAATGTAGATTTAGGGCCAGTTAACACCCCTAGTCTGGAGCAATGTAGATTTAGGGCCACACTCACACTGCCCAGCTGCATGATGGTGCTGAAATAATGCTCATCTTTCTCCACTTTCTTCCTGAAGCGGATGGTCTGCTCCATCTCCTGAGGGTTGACGTCCTTGGGCCAGCCTCCCTCCACATGGTTTATCCCCCTGGTGTCTGACTCAAAGCGCTCTGTGTTCACCTACAAAGAAAGGACCAGGCAGGACAGGCAGGATTCAGCACACACGGCTGTAGTGGTCTGGTTACAGACAGTCTGAATAAATAGTGTTGGAGTGAAATGTACATAGGCTGCCATATGCTGCATATTATCTCATAATGATGCAGAAGCTGTTCTTATCTAACACAAACTTTGCTGATATCATGACACTCAACATACCCAATTAAAATTGGTGTGTGTTGCTCAAGTCTTGTGAAATGTTTAGGTTGTGTAATAAATGATAATACACGTACCAGGGAATGATCAAATCTATTTACTTGTCGTACATTTTTATGTTACAGGTGACAGGTTGTTAGTCTACAATGTTCACCTCATGCTCGGACATCTCTTGTGTGCACTGTATGGGAACATCGCAAGGGTCTCTCTCAATGAAGTTGGATGCCAGAGAAGGATCAGGGAGGATGTCCACATGCAACTCAGCAGGCCGATCAGAGAAATTACACTGTCGCCCAAACTCATTGCGCTTCTTGGTGTACACATGAACTATCTCCATTGTGAGTGCTATCGGGACATAGATTGGAGAGAGGGTAGATTCAGGTTAGACTATGGGCCTACTTGTTTATCTACCAACACAAGTCAAGGATTAGTTCACCTGACGATGGAATTAACACAAACAATAGAAAAAGGTGCAGTGACTGGATGAATATTACACCGTACAGGGTTACAGTAACTGCTCTTGATGAAAATAATTAACCCTATTCAAAAGGGGAGGGGAGGTTACCTGCAATGTGGCAATTTCAACCAAACTGGTGAATGACAAGCTTCCAATCAATCAACATATGTGTGTCAGTTTGCTAGCTTTGTCTCAGTTGACTTTACAATGTAACCAACTTGTGATGGTTAGCCTAAGTAGCTAAGTTGCCACATTACAAGAGATATCTATTTGGGGGGAGTTCTAAGTGTGCTAACGTTGTCGTTAGCTGACTAACATTACTAGTAGCTAACTAACGTTTGCCAGCCTGACGATGCATGGGTAGCTAACGTTAGCTAGATAACGTTAACGGTTAATCAAGCATCACTTGAGCCAGAGTATCATCTAACGTTAGCTATCTAGCTACATTATCTAACATGGCATTCTTATTGTTTTGAATGTTCGAATCAAACGACTGTCAATAAACCGAAATCATAATGAAATATTCCTACCTTTCCTCTTGAGGATACAAGATAATGAAATGAAGCGTCAAAACTCCCTGCCGTATCCTCAAATGTTTGAGTTTCCCCCACTCTCAACACTCGCAACACAAAACTAGCAGCAGTTTACCGTATCTTAGCAACACATCCCCTGCCCAGTGTGATATGACCGCCCAAACTAGGAGAGTCAGTGGACCAAAGGCTGCTCTGCACAGGAGATCGGCGTAACCAATAGTCATTGGTGTAACCATACAATTACATTTAATTGAAGCCCACACCTGTGTGGCTAACCAAGTCGTCATAACATTTACCCAATGCTTGTGGTCTTTCACGTCCACTTAATAATGCAAACTCAGGGTTGGCTCAGTGGTTGGAGGCGTTGTCACCGTCAGGTCAGCCACACTTTAATTTTTGGACTTAAAAAAAAGGTGCACAAAATATTAACATAATGAACATACACCAAACACATGAGAATACTAGCTACACAAAAGTATTTTATTAACTTACAATTACACCCCATCTCTGAGGATACATACAAATCAATCACCACTCTCAATGGTTGTAGACGGTGCTACTTCACATGGACTCAAACTGAAAAATAAACCAACATAAAATAACATAACAAAACCCTACAGAATTAAACATTAACTGACAATAGATGAAAACAGAATGTTCATTAAGAGTATGACTATATTTTCTCAAAATGGAAGACAATTATCATTAGTCAGGTTAAAACTGCTATCTGAACACAGTTTCTGCCACCATGATAGTTTCCAGCAATTTCCAAGTCATGACCAAAACTCAAGTTTATATGTTATTATTACAATATACATACAACTGAATGCCATCATATAACAATGGCCTCTGAAAAAATATCTGATATTGTGGCAGAGCAACTCGCTCCCAAGGGCTTTATTGGTTTAAAACAAGCTACAGATATCGCACAACCCGTGGCACATTGGGACAACCATAAAAGAAAATATGAATAGTCCAAAATAAGACAATCTGTTATCATATAATTTATATACAGAAGTCAAGTTGGTCTGAAACAGACACTACAGTGTATATGTGCTTCAGTTGCTGTATGTGAACAAATTATATTTGTAACATGTCTTGGTCTGTTCAAATGATGGCTCA
The DNA here is from genome assembly GCF_045679555.1 of Salvelinus alpinus. NCBI lineage: Eukaryota > Metazoa > Chordata > Actinopteri > Salmoniformes > Salmonidae > Salvelinus > Salvelinus alpinus. The sequence goes on from NC_092088.1 coordinate 78,368,587, forward strand.
AAACATAAAATCCTGTGTCAGACACTGTGCAGGACTTTCTGAATGGAGAAGAGCATGCAACACAGAGGGGTATCTGTGGAAGATCGGTGTAGGGCATAGTGTTGGGAGGGCATAGTGTTGGGAGGGCATAGTGTTGGGAGGGCATAGTGTAGGGAGGGCATAGTGTAGGGAGGGGATAGTGTAGGGAGGGCATAGTGTAGGGAGGGCATAGTGTAGGGAGGGCATAGTGTTGGGAGGGCATAGTGTTGGGAGGGCATAGTGTTGGGAGGGCATAGTGTTGGGAGGGCATAGTGTAGGGAGGGCATAGTGTAGGGAGGGCATAGTGTAGGGAGGGCATAGTGTTGGGAGGGCATAGTGTTGGGAGGGCATAGTGTAGGGAGGGCATAGTGTAGGGAGAGCATAGTGTAGGGAGGGCATAGTGTAGGGAGGGCATAGTGTTGGGAGGGCATAGTGTAGGGAGGGCATAGTGTAGGGAGGGCATAGTGTAGGGAGGGGATAGTGTTGGGAGAGCATAGTGTAGGGAGGGGATAGTGTAGGGAGGGCATAGTGTAGGGAGGGGATAGTGTAGGGAGGGCATAGTGTAGGGAGGGGATAGTGTAGGGAGGGCATAGTGTAGGGAGGGGATAGTGTAGGGAGGGGATAGTGTAGGGAGGGCATAGTGTAGGGAGGGCATAGTGTAGGGAGGGCATAGTGTAGGGAGGGCATAGTGTAGGGAGGGCATAGTGTAGGGAGGGGATAGTGTAGGGAGGGGATAGTGTAGGGAGGGCATAGTGTAGGGAGGGGATAGTGTAGGGAGGGGATAGTGTAGGGAGGGCATAGTGTAGGGGGGCATAGTGTTGGGAGGGGATAGTGTAGGGAGGGCATAGTGTAGGGAGGGCATAGTGTAGGGAGGGCATAGTGTAGGGAGGGCATAGTGTAGGGAGGGCATAGTGTAGGGAGGGGATAGTGTAGGGAGGGGATAGTGTTGGGAGGGCATAGTGTAGGGCCACTATCCCAGGCCCTACCATACAGTCAGGGTTAGGTTTGTGCTTCACAAGGTTTAGGTCTGAGGTGCATGTGGAAACATATAACTACTATTATGGCATATACAGCATGTGTCGTTTGTAGCCGTGGAGGAAAAGGGAAGACCCTTTGACAGTAGACACTTTCCAGTTCTAAGAGTGTGAATGTAATTTCTGATGTACTTGTTCTTGGACAATTTCATCAAATACAAATGGGTTGGAGTATCAGGTATCAACAGTCATAGTATGGTCCCTCCTTTTGACTTAACAGTCATAGACCTACAGTAGCTATTATAGAACATCTGTTTAGGTGAATAGGGAGTGGTTATAGGCACAAAAACATGCTTCCATTCTTAACATATGTTTTATAAGAAGTTTAATTTCAAAATAGACTAATCAAATAATTAGAATCTGAACAATAGATCATTATAAAAGCAATTTCCTGTAAAAGTTGCTATTGTCTCGTCAGAGTGAATGAATGTTTTGAGTGTTTTTAAAATAAATCATTATTATGACAATTTCCATTTAAAAAAAAATTTCAACACTACTACACAAAGAGCTGGGAAATATGGACTCACATACTGAATTGGTGGCCTAAGGACCTGTTTGATGTTATAGGTCAAATTAAATGAAAAAATGATCATTTCTCTATCTTACATTTTCAAAAGTATTGCCTAAAACAAATGCTGCAGACACACCAAAATATTTCAATCTAAAGCTATTAGAAAGGTTCAGTGTTATTTCCAAGAGAACTTGGGCAGAATTTCTTTTGACTACACCTTCAGACAGTGGACACAACATGCGATGTGGAAGTGGAATAGTAGGGCTTTGCATTGCTGCATTCTCTGGAGACAGCAAGGGAGAACTGAAATAGAATGAATAGAATCACATAATAGAATCATTCTAATTCTATGGGCTGGAGTCATGGTGACTAAGACATAGACACTGGGCTCTGGGGTTTGGGATGGGACAACTGTGTGTGTGATAGCTTTCCTCATATCAGGCCTTGGTCCAGTCCAGTGAGTTGGACGAGAAGTAGGTCCGTGTAGCAGCCACAAAGTCACACACTGCTGGAGTAGTTGTGTTTATATGTGTGTGTATGTGTGTTTGCCTGTTTGAGAACCCTCTTGGAGATGGCAGAGAATAAAGAGGAGGAGGGAGGCAGGAGCAGCTCTATGCCTGGAAATCATTCCCAAAGTGTCTGATCTGGTCCTCAGTCATGGACAGGTATGTAGCCCTCATGCTGGGGGAGTACTGTGGGAAACAAAATGTCACAGGACACACAATTAGAGACAGCACCAGGTAACCAGGTATAGTGAATGACAACAGTATAGAAGAACACAGGACTCTTTCAGAACAGTATTTAGCCAGCTAGAGGAGGGGAGGTAGGGAAGACAATAGGGTGCCTAATGCAAGCATTCTAACACATCAGTTGAGGGGACTGGGAGTCAGACAACACCGTAGGCCCCTCCTTATGGACCAAGCCTTCTCAGACAGTAGGTGAAATAGGGGGAATACCGGGAAGGGAAGGTTTACGCCATGCACACATAGGACTGCCGATCTGTCTCTGAATGTCCCAACCCAGGGAGGAGACGTGAGGATAGGTTACACCACCACAATCCCAACAGCGGGGGGAGACAGACCTGACTGGGTCAAACATACAACTGGAATGATGACGGTGATGATAATGATGTCATGATGATGATGATGTCCTGACCAGTAAGGTTGGTAGTTCAAAGCCATGCCAGATGTGAAATAGAAAATGCAGTACCAAAATGAAAATGGAGATGAATAAACATTTTATGATTTGAAACGAAGGCAGGGGAAAAGCAACTGGGAGTCTATCTTGTCCTTCAGACAACAGAGAGGTCCAAAGAGGAGCAGAAAACAACTTACTCCGTTTCTAAATTGCTGAGTGTATACCTCCAAAAGTTGATTAAAAAAGAAGAAAGAAATGAAATACAAACAAACATATAAACAACGAACAAACAAATAAACAATATAAAAGAGGCTGTTAGCTGAAAAAGTAGAGTGCCACGCCCCGTAGAAGGTAGGTATGTCCAGAGGACACGACATGACATTACCAGTGAGATCATCACAGCTTCTTGGCTAGAGACTGGTAGTAGAGAGATAGGGCAGGAGAAAACACCGAGGTAGATACGGTATAAAACTCAATGATGCATCCCAAATGGCACCCTATTCCCTATATAGTCCACTGCTTTTGACAGGAGCCATATGGGTGCCATTTGGGACTCAGCATTAGTCTAAGGTAATAAACCTTACATTCAGTCAACTACAAATACATCATCCCATGGGAAGGATGGCAGGCAGCTACAGTAGATTTAAACAGGCTCAGATACCCATATTATATGCGATGCATAAGATATGTCTCTTCATGAAATTCCATTAGGCACAGCAGGCCTTTGAAAGGAGACAGGAGAGGATAATTAATCTAAATAACTGCCATTACGAGGCCCCAAAGGGAGGTGAATTTATCATGAGGACCAGAGAGAGAGAGAGAGAGAGAGAGACTGACCTTTAGAGAGAAGTAAAGTGACCAACTAGGGACTGACACCTGTGAGATCTTCCCCTGGGCATTTGTATAAATAACATGCTTCCATCTCATCTTAAATGCATGAACATGTACACTACAGTATACCTATGTTAAACTTCTCTCTCACTGTCCTATTCCCTCTGTAAAGAGTCGCAATCTACACCTATGTTAGACAGACAGGTAAAGGCACAACGTTAGCGGAGTTCTCTCTGATACGTCCCTAATCAAACTTTGATTTGATTTGATATGTGATCAAACTGATGATCATGATCAAAATCCTAACTGGAAATATGTTATCATGTGGACGTCATATCTTGTGAAAAACTGTCACGTCATAACTCGTGAGAAACCAACTACAACAACCAGTTAAACAACTTAAAAGTAACACTTTGACTTGAGCAAGTTAGGGAAGGCATCATGTAGAGAGCATCATATGGGGGAACTCTTTACCAGAGTTGACACTACAAACAGAAAATAGACGCAGAAAAAAGTCCTAGCGGGTCACTGAATCAGAATTAAATAACAGAACAGAAATCCTGGTGGTGAGAGAGAGATCAGTATTACAATGCTGATTGACTTGATAGTATGTGGGAGAGTGGCATCCGGGTTGGGGTCAATTCAATTTCAATTTAGTAAATTCAGGAAGCATACTGAAATTTCAATTTCAATTCTCCTCATTGGAATTGACCCCAACCATGAGTGACATCATAAATAGGACTTGGCCTCTGGGACCCAACGCACCGAGGGGGGCGGAGAGCCTCTCCCGATCAGAGGAACGTTCTCGTACCGCGGGTTTCCCCCAAACAACGCTGACTGGTTCCTGAGGAGGGAGAAAGAGAGGGAGAGAGAAATAAAGCATCTGTTAAACAAACATTCCAAATCACCAAAAATCTAGCCAATAACATATCAATCTGGGCCAGTATGCCTTCTTGGCGAGCATGATCCTTACAGTTTACAGTTAGCTTTACTTTAGCTTCAGTATGTTCATACGTATAGCATACTAGACTGTGCATTACCATACAGTCAAAACCAGGCCAGGGCTGGACTCACATGTACTCTGAGACGGGTGCGTTGGACACAGCCTGGGCAGCCTGGGCGGCAGGTGGGTGAAGGCTGCTCTGGCTGCCCACACTGCTGCTGTAGCTGCAGAAGCTGTGCATGTTGGTGGCATGGTTGGAGTTGTGGGTCGTCATGCGTCTGGCCTGAGGGTTAAACGGGTCACCCTCGTCTATATCGTCATAATCACGCTCCCTGGAGAGAATAAAAAGGGTGGAGTCAAGCAACATAGATGATTTAGTGACTTGTAAGGTGTACATACAGTATAAACACAACGGATGTACTGTACACACTCTGGTTCTATATGTATATATACGGCCCTAAGCACACAGCCAAGATAAAGAGGAGTGGTTTCGGGACATGTCTCAGAATGTCTTTGAGTGGCCCAGCCAGAGCCTGGACTTGAACCCGATCTAACATCTCTGGAGAGACCTGAAAATAGCTGTGCAACAACACTCCCCATCCATCCTGACAGAGCTTGAGAGGATCTGCAGAGAAGAATGGGAGAAACTCCCCAAATACAGATGGGCCACGCTTGTAGCGTCATACACAAGAAGACTCGAGGCTGTAATCGTTGCCAAAGGTGCTTCAACAAAGTACTGAGTAAAGGGTCTGAATACTTATGTAAATACTACAGACTAATACGATTGGATTTGATATTTCTGATTTATTTTTTTAATGTGAAAAACGTCAAGGGGTCTGAATACTTTCCAAATGCACTGTATGTATATATGTACACACTACCGTTCAAAAGTTTGGGGTCACTTAGAAATGTCCTTGTTTTTGAAAGAAAAGCACATTTTTCATCCATTAAAATAACATTGATCAGAAATACAGTGTAGACATTGTTAATGTTGTAAATGACTATTGTAGCTGGAAACGGCAGATTTTTTATGGAATATCTACATAGGCCCATTATCAGCAACAATCACTCCTGTGTTCCAATGGCACGTTGTGTTAGCTAATGTACGTTTAGAATTTTAAAAGGCTAAATAATCATTAATAAACCCTTTTGCAATTATGTTAGCACAGCTGAAAACTGTTATTCTGATTAAAGAAGCAATAAAACTGGCCTTCTTTAGACTAGTTCAGTATCTGGAGCATCAGCATTTGTGGGTTTGATACACAGGCTCAAAATGGCCAAAAACAAAGACCTTTCTTCTGAAACTCGTCTGTCTATTCTTGTTCTGAGAAATGAAGGCTATTCCATGTGAGAAATTGCCAAGAAACTGAAGATCTCGTACAATGCTGTGTACTACTCCAATCACAAAACAGCGCAAACTGTGGCTCTAACCAGAATAGAAAGAGGAGTGGGAGGCCCCGGTGCTCAACTGAGCAAGAGGACAAGTACATTAGAGTGTCTAGTTTGAGAAATAGTACCCGCAAAACACCAGTCTCAACGTCAACAGTGAAGAGGCGACTCCGGAATGCTGGCCTTCGAGGCAAAGTTGCAAAGAAAAAGCCATATCTCAGACTGGGCAATAAGAATAAAAGATTAAGATGGGCAAAAGAACACAGACACTGGACAGAGGAAGATTTGAAAAAAGTGTTACGGACAGACGAATCTAAACAGATGATCACAAAGAACATTCGTGAGACGCAGAAAAAATGAAAAGATGCTGGAGGAGTGCTTAACGTCATCTGTCAAGCATGGTGGAGGCAATGTGATGGTCTGTGTGGCTCAGTTGGTAGAGCATGGCGCTTGCAACGCCAGGGTTGTGGGTTCATTCCCCACGGGGGACCAGGATGAATATGTATGAACTTTCCAATTTGTAAGTCGCTCTGGATAAGAGCGTCTGCTAAATGACTTAAATGTAAATGTAATGTAAATGTCTGGGGGTACTTTGGTTGTGGTAAAGTGGGATATTTGTACAGGGTAAACGGGATCTTGAAGAAGGAATGCTATCACTCCATTTTGCAACGCCATGCCATACCATGAGGAAGGTGCTTAATTGGAGCCAATTTCCTCCTACAACAGGACAATGACCCAAAGCACAGCTCCAAACTATGCAATAACTATTTAGGGAAGAAGCAGTCAGCTGGTATTCTGTCTTTAACGGAGTGGCCAGCACAGTCACCGGATATCAACCCTATTGAGCTGTTGTGGGAGCAGCTTGACCGCATGGTACGTACGAAGTGCCCATCAAGCCAGTCCAACTTGTGGGAGGTGCTTCAGGAAGCATGGGGTGAAATCTCTTCAGATGACCTCAACAAATTGACAACTAGAATGCCAAAGGTCTGCAAAAGGCTGTAATTGGCGGAAATGGAGGATTCTTTGACGAAAGCAAAGTTTGAAGGACACAATTATTATATCAATTAAAAATAATTATTTATAACCTTGTCAACATCTTGAATATATTTCCTATTCATTTTGCAACTCATTTCATGTATATTTTCATGGAAAACAAGGACACTTCAAAGTGACCGCAAACGGTAGTGTTTATAAACACACACAACCGGTCAAAAGTTTTAGAACACCTACGCATTCAAGGGTTTTTCTTTATTTTTACTATTTTCTTACATTCTAGAATAATAGTGAAGACATCAAAACTATGAAATAACACATATGGAATCATGTAGTCACCAAAAAAAGTGTTAAACAAATCCAAATATATTTTCGGTTTTGAGATACTTAAAATAGCCACCCTTTGCCTTGATTACAGCATTGCAGATTCTTGGAATTCTCTCAACCAGCTTCACCTGGAATGCTTTTTCAACTGTCTTGGAGTTCCCACATATGCTGAGCACTTGTTGGCTGCTTTTCCTTCACTCTGCGGTCCGACTCATCCCAAACCATCTCAATTTGGTTGAGGTCGGGGGATTGTGGAGGCCAGGTCATCTGATGCAGCACTCCATCACTCTCCTTCTTGGTCAAATAGGCCTTACACAGCCAGGAGGTGTGTTGGGTCACTGTCCTGTTGAAAAACAAATGATAGTCCCACTAAGCCCAAAACAGATGGGATGGTGTATCGCTGCAGAATGCTGTTGTAGCCATGCTGGTAATGTGTGCCTTGAATTCTAAATAAATCACTGACCGTGTCCCAGCTAAGCACCCCCACACCATTACACCTCCTTCTCCATGCTTTACGGTGGGAAAAACACATGCGACGATCATCCATTCGCCCACACCACGTCTCACAAAGGCACGGCGGCTGGAACCAAACATCTTCAATTTGGACTCCAGACCAAAGGACAAATTTCCACTGGTTTAATGTCCATTGCTTGTGTTTCTTGGCCCAAGCAAGTCTCTTCCTGTTATTGGTGTCCTTTAGTAGTGGTTTCTTTGCAGCAATTCGACCATGAAGGCCTGATTCACACAGTCTCCTCTGAACAGTTGATGTTGAGATGTGTCTGTTACTTGAACTCTGTGAAGCATTTATTTGGGATGCAATTTCTGAGGTGCAGTTAACTCTAATGAACGTATCCTCTGCAGCAGAGGTAACTCTGGGTCTTCCATTCCTGTGGTGGTCCTCATGAGAGCCAGTTTAATCATAGCGCTTGATGGTTTTTGCGACTGCACTTGAAGAAACGTTGAATGTTCTTGAAGTTTTACGTATTAACTGACCTTCAAGTCTTAAAGTAGTTTCTCTTTGCTTATTTCAGCTGTTCTTGCCATAGCCAAATACATTTAAACTCAGTTTTTCACATTTAATCCTAGTTAAGATTCCCTGTCTTAGGTCAGTTAGGATCACCACTTTAATTTAAGAATGTGAAATGTCAGAATAATAGTAGAGAGAATCATTTATTTCAGCTTTTATTTCTTTCATCACATTCCCAGTGGGTCAGAAGTTAACATACACTCAATTACTATTTGGTAGCATTGCCTTTAAATTGTTTAACTTGGGTCAAACGTTTCGGGTAGCCTTCCACAAGCTTCCCACAATAAGTTGGGGGAATTTTGTCCCATTCCTCCTGACAGAGCTGGTGTAACAGAATCAGGTTTATAGGCTTCCTTGCTCGCACACGCTTTTTCAGCTCTGCCCACACATTTTCTATAGGATTGAGGTCAGGGCTTTGTGATGGCCACTCCAATACCTTGACTCTGTTGTCCTTAAACCATTTTGCCACAACTTTGGAAGTATGCTTTGGGTCATTGTCCATTTGGAAGACCTATTTACGACCAAGCTTTAACTTTCTGACTGATGTCTTGAGATTTTGCTTCAATATATCCACAACATTTGACCCAATTTGTAAGTCGCTCTGGATAAGAGCGTCTGCTAAATGACTTAAATGTAAATGTAACATTTTCCTTCCTCATGAAGCCATCTATTTTGTGAAGTGCACCAGTCCCTCCTGCAGCAAAGCAAGCCCACAACACGATGCTGCCACCCCCGTGCTTGGGATGGTGTTCCTTGGCTTGCAAGCCTCCCCCTTTTCCCTCCAAACATAACGATGGTCATTTTGGCCAAACAGTTCTATTTTTGTTCCATCAGACCAGAGGACATCTCTCCAAAAAGTACCATCTTTGTCCCCATGTGCAGTTGCAAACCGTAGTCTGGCTTTTTTATGACTGTTTTGGAGCAGTGGCTTCTTCCTTGCTGAGCGGCCTTTCAGGTTATGGCGATATAAGACTTATTTTACTGTGGATATAGATCATTTTGTGCCTGTTTCTTCCAGCATATTCACAAGGTCCTTTGCTGTTGTTCTGGGATTGATTTGCACCTTTCGCACCAAAGTATGTTCATCTCTAGGAGACAGAACGCGTCTCCTTCCTGAGCGGTATGACGGCTGCGTGGTCCCATGGTGTTTATACTTGCGTACTATTGTTTGTACAGATGAACGTGGTACCTTCAGGCGTTTGGAAATTGTTCCCAAGGATGAACCAGACTTGTGGAGGTCTACAATTTTTGTCTGAGGTCTTGGCTGATTTATTTTGATTTTCCCATTGTCAAGCAAAGAGGCCCTGAGTTTGAAGGTAGGCCTTGAAATACATCCACAGGTATACCTCCTATTGACTCAAACGATGTCAATTAGCCTACATGAAGCTTCTAAAGCCATGACATAATTTTCTGGAATTTTCCAAGCTGTTTAAAGGAACAGTCAACTTAGTGTATGTAAACTTCTGACCCACTGGAATTGTGATACAGTGAATTATAAGTGAAATAATCTGTCTGTAAACAATTGTTGGAAAAAAGGACTTGTGTCATGCACAAAGTAGATGTCCTAACTGACTTGCCAAAACTATAGTTTGTTAACAAGACATTTGTGGAGTGGTTGAAAAACGAGTTTTAATGACTCCAACCTAAGTGTATGTAAACTTCCGACTTCAACTGTATATACACTCTGGTTATATATATATATACACTGTGGTTCTATAAAAGGGTGATAGAGAGAAAGAGAGTGACTGATTCTTACTAGCTCTGGTTTACTCTTCTGGTGATTATGATCGTGATAGTGGTTGTTTTACCTAATTTATTTGAATGCATTGATTGTACAATGCTCTGGATAAGAGTGTCTGCTAAATTACTAAAATGTAATGTAAATGTAATGAAAGAGACTTAGTGGGAGGGCCCCTCCTAACCTGCTGGTGATATGTGTCCATGCCCGGGGGATGGCACACAGCATGGCACAGAAGGCACAAATTGCCAGAATGGAGAAGAGGCAGAGGTAGAGCAGGCCCTCTACCCCATCATAACACACACCGATCAGGGCATCCAGGTAGTCCTACAGCATGGACAAAGAAAACACACACACACACACACACATTAGCAGAGAGCAGACAATGTTCCCAGTCTATATGAGACATGTTGTGAAGTATACATTATATCATATAATAACAATAATAAATGCCATTTAGCAGAAGTTTTTT
>NC_092088.1:78381506-78449006 GCF_045679555.1 Salvelinus alpinus
CACACACAGCTCATTTAACTGGGCCACACCATGCAGCCAGGATACAGCTTTCTAATGAGATCACAGCTTCCTCTTAATATAATGCAATCTCTGTCACACCGTAGTGACTACCAGTTACTGTTAGTTTATTGGTAAGCACCACACCTGTCCTTTATTATGGTCCTGGATGATTATTCTGGCAGTCACCATCCACCCACACCCACCCACACAAGGTTAATGGTGGCTAATCCCTGTGTTGACAGTAGTAACCCTAGCAGCCTAATTGTTAATGTACATTAGTAATTATCTATCTTGCCATTGTCAGACGTGAGAATGTTAGCTCCCAGGCACACAGTAATAGAGTAGACACTAAAAGGCTGATCCTAGATCAGCACTCCTACTCTGACACGTTACATATTCATCATCAATGCAGGAATTTATACGACCATCTTGGACAAAACAAGAGGTGAGATTGGTGTAGAAGCAGGAAGTGGTACGCCACAGAGCACCCTGTGATTTGTTCCAAACATTCTGACCTCAGTTTACCTCTAATCAAACCAGGCCTGTGCTTTTAGGCCAGATACAGAGTGTGTGTGTGTGTGTGTGTGTGTGTAATCAAACCCAGTATTTAAGTCTCAACTACAGTCTAAAATAAAACGTGCAATATTGAGATGGAATCTTTCCGTTCTGTTGTGGCCTGCAGCTAACCCTCTGGCTTATACACTATGCATTATCCACAATCCACAGCCCCAAGTCAAAACGAGGGGGGAACAACTTTCCATGATCCACAGCCCCAAGTCAAATCAGGGGGGGGCGACAACGACAACAAACGTACTGAAGAAAAAGGGAACACGACGAGCCTTAGGCGTGTGGTGACTCAGCAGCATCTATGCATTTGAAATATCCATCTTCCTGTATTATTAAGAACAGAGATTTACATGCATTCAGATGCTCAAAGATAGAAACATAGACTCACATGCATTCAGATGCTCAAAGATAGAAAAAGATTCACAAGCATTCAGATGTTTCAAGATAGAAACATAGACTCACATGCATTCAGATGCTCAAAGATAGAAAAAGATTCACAAGCATTCAGATGTTTCAAGATAGAAACATAGATTCACATGCATTCAGATGCTCCAAGATAGAAACATAGATTCACATGCATTCAGATGTTTCAAGATAGAAACAGAGAATCACATGCATCCAGATGCTCCAAGATAGAAACATAGATTCACATGCATCCAGATGTTTCAAGATAGAAACATAGACTCACATGCATTCAGATGCTCCAAGATAGAAACATAGATTCACATGCATCCAGATGTTTCAAGATAGAAACAGAGAATCACATGCATTCAGATGTTTCAAGATAGAAACATAGACTCACATGCATTCAGATGCTCCAAGATAGAAACATAGATTCACATGCATCCAGATGCTCCAAGATAGAAACAGAGAATCACATGCATTCAGATGCTCCAAGATAGAAACAGAGAATCACATGCATTCAGATGCTCCAAGATAGAAACATAGATTCACATGCATCCATATGCTCCAAGATAGAAACATAGATTCACATGCATCCAGATGCTCTAAGATAGAAACAGAGAATCACATGCATCCAGATGCTCCAAGATAGAAACATAGATTCACATGCATCCAGATGCTCCAAGATAGAAACATAGATTCACATGCATTCAGATGTTTCAAGATAGAAACATAGATTCACATGCATTCAGATGTTTCAAGATAGAAACATAGATTCACATGCATCCAGATGCTCCAAGATAGAAACATAGATTCACATGCATTCAGATGCTCCAAGATAGAAACATAGATTCACATGCATTCAGATGTTTCAAGATAGAAACATAGATTCACATGCATCCAGATGCTCCAAGATAGAAACATAGATTCACATGCATTCAGATGCTCTAAGATAGAAACAGAGAATCACATGCATCCAGATGCTCCAAGAGAGAAACATAGATTCACATGCATTCAGATGCTCCAAGATAGAAACAGAGAATCACATGCATCCAGATGCTCCAAGATAGAAACATAGATTCACATGCATTCAGATGCTCCAAGATAGAAACAGAGAATCACATGCATTCAGATGCTCCAAGATAGAAACAGAGAATCACATGCATTCAGATGCTCCAAGATAGAAACATAGATTCACATGCATTCAGATGCTCCAAGATAGAAACATAGATTCACATGCATTCAGATGCTCCAAGATAGAAACATAGATTCACATGCATCCAGATGCTCCAAGATAGAAACAGAGATTCACATGCATCCAGATGCTCCAAGATAGAAACATAGATTCACATGCATCCAGATGCTCCAAGATAGAAACATAGATTCACATGCATTCAGATGCTCCAAGATAGAAACATAGATTCACATGCATTCAGATGCTCCAAGATAGAAACAGAGAATCACATGCATTCAGATGCTCCAAGATAGAAACATCATCATCATTCGTTTCATAATCCCTGACAGAACATCATTGACTAGTTGGTTGTATAATGATGATGACAGATCTGGTTAACTATACACAGTCAACACAAAACATGAAGAACACCTTCCTAATATGAGTTGCAACAAATAGGGTCTAATCTAAAGATGATGTAAAATAGGGTCTAATCTAAAGATGATGTAAAATAGGGTCTAATCTAAAGATGATGTAAAATAGGGTGTAATCTAAAGATGATGTAAAATAGAGTCTAATCTAAAGATGATGTAAAATAGGGTCTAATCTAAAGATGATGTAAAATAGGGTCTAATCTAAAGATGATGTAAAATAGGGTCTAATCTAAAAATGATGTAAAATAGGGTCTAATCTAAAGATGATGTAAAATAGGGTCTAATCTAAAGATGATGTCAAATAGGGTCTAATCTAAAGATGATGTCAAATAGGGTCTAATCTAAAGATGATGTCAAATAGGGTCTAATCTAAAGATGATGTAAAATAGGGTCTAATCTAAAGATGATGTAAAATAGGGTCTAATCTAAAGATGATGTCAAATAGGGTCTAATCTAAAGATGATGTCAAATAGGGTCTAATCTAAAGATGATGTCAAATAGGGTCTAATCTAAAGATGATGTCAAATAGGGTCTAATCTAAAAATGATGTAAAATAGGGTCTAATCTAAAGATGATGTAAAATAGGGTCTAATCTAAAGATGATGTCAAATAGGGTCTAATCTAAAGATGATGTCAAATAGGGTCTAATCTAAAGATGATGTAAAATAGGGTCTAATCTAAAGATGATGTCAAATAGGGTCTAATCTAAAGATGATGTAAAATAGGGTCTAATCTAAAAATGATGTAAAATAGGGTCTAATCTAAAGATGATGTCAAATAGGGTCTAATCTAAAGATGATGTAAAGTAGGGTCTAATCTAAAGATGAGGTAAAATAGGGTCTAATCTAAAGATGATGTAAAATAGGGTCTAATCTAAAAATGATGTCAAATAGGGTCTAATCTAAAGATGATGTAAAGTAGGGTCTAATCTAAAAATGATGTAAAATAGGGTCTAATCTAAAGATGATGTAAAATAGGGTCTAATCTAAAGATGATGTAAAATAGGATCTAATCTAAAAATCATGTAAAATATGGTCTAATCTAAAGATGATGTAAAATAGGGTCTAATCTAAAAATGATGTAAAATAGGATCTAATCTAAAGATGATGTAAAATAGGGTCTAATCTAAAGATACACGAAAATATGTGTTTTTAGATCAAGGTTTTTAGATCAAGGTTAGAAAATGACAATTTATTGTAAAGTAGTTTGACAACCCTGTTTGTAAGCTTTAAAATGATATCAAACTCAACTGTTTACCTTTTCCAGTTATGAAGACATGGATGTGTCATGATAGGGTGGTGTAGGCAAAATGGGTCAACTTTGAGTACCTCTATCTCCTGAATGCTTTGGACCAAAAAGTCACTTTCTGACCACTTCTACCATAGGAAAATATGTATGGAAAGTTTCATTGAAATGAAAAGGGGTCCAAAAACCCAGCCCTTTCTCCTTTTCCAGCAGCCTCTTTACTGTCTCCAACTCCTTCTCCTCAGTGTTTGTCATACCGAGTTTAATCTGACTCAAGACAGACATCCAATCACATTTTTTTCAGACAGCAGTAAGGGGTAAGAAATGTTGGTTGAGAAAATACCCTCTCCATTCAAATCAAATTTTATTGGTCACATACACGTGTTTAGCAGATGTTATTGCGGGTGTAGCGAAATGATTGTGCTTCTAGTTCCGACAGTGCAGCCATATCTAACAAGTAATATCTAACAATTTCACACCATATACCTAATACACACAAATCTAGGTAAAGGAATGGAATTAAGAATATCTAAATATATGGAAGAGCAATGTCAGAGTCGCATAGACTTAGATACAGTAGAACAGTATAGAATACAGTATATACATATGAGATGAGTGTAAGATATGCAAGATATGTAAACATTATTAAAGTGACTAGTGTTCCATTTATTAAAGTGGCCAATGATTTCAAGTCTATGTATATAGGCAGCAGCCTCTCTGTGCTAGTAATGGCAATTTAACAGTTTGATGGCCTTGAGATAGAAGCTGTTTTTCAGTCTCTCGGTCCTAGCTTTGATGCATCTGTACTGACCTCGCTTTCTGGATGACAGCGGGGTGAACAGGCAGTGGCTCGGGTGGTTGATAGCCTTGATGATCTTTTTAGCCTTCCTGTGACATCGGGTGCTGTAGGTGTCCTGGAGGGCAGGTAGTTTGCCCCCGGTGATGCGTTGTGCAGACCGCACCACCCTCTGGAGAGCCCTGCGGGTGTGGGCGGTGCAGTTGCTGTACCAGGCGGTGATACAGCCCAACAGGATGATCTCAATTGTGCCTCTGTAAAAATGTGTGAGGGCTTTAGGTGACAAGCCACATTTCTTCAGCCTCCTAAGGTTGAAGAGGCGCTAATGCGCCTTCTTCACCATGCTGCCTGTGTGGGTGGACCATTTCAGTTTGTCAGTAATGTGTATGCCGAGGAACTTAAAACTTTCCACCTTTTCCACTGCTGTCCCATCAACGTGGATAGGCGGGTGCTCCCTCTGCTGTTTCCGGAAGTCCATGATCATCTCCTTTGTTTTGTTCACATTGAGTGAGAGGTTATTTTCCTGGCACCACACTCCCAGAGCCCTCACCTCCTCCCTGTAGGCTGTCTCGTCATTGTTGGTAATCAAGCGTACTACTGTTGTGTCGTCTGCAAACTTGATGATTGTGTGGTAGGCATGCTTGGCCATGCACTCATTGGTGAACAGGGAGTATGGGAGGGGGCTGAGCACGCACCCTTGTGGGGCCCCAGTGTTGAGGATCAGCGAAGTGGAGGTGTTGTTTCCTACCTTCACCACCTGGGGGCGGCCCGTCAGGAAGTCCAGGACCCAATTGCATAGGGCGGTATTCAGACCCAGGGCGTCAAGCTTAATGATGAGCTTGGAGGGTACTATGGTGTTGAATGCCAAGCTATAGTCAACAAACAGCATTCTTACATAGGTATTCCTCTTGTCCAGATGGAATAGGGCAGTGGGCAGTGTGATGCCGATTGCATCGTCTGTGGATCTATTGGGGCGGTAAGAAAATTGAAGTGGGTCTAGGGTGTCAGGTAGGGTGGAGGTGATATGATCCTTGACTAGTCTCTCAAAGCACATCATGATGACGGAAGTGAGTGCTACGGGGCGATAGTCGTTTAGCTCAGTTACCTTTGCATTCTTGGGCACAGGAACAATGGTGGCCATCTTGAAGTATGTAGTCCCGTGTGGCTCAGTTGGTAGAGCATGGCGCTTGCAACGCCAAGGTTGTGGGTTCAATTCCCACGGGGGGACCAGGATGAATATGTATGAACTTTCCAATGTGTAAGTCGCTCTGGATAAGAGCGTCTGCTAAATGACTTAAATGTAAATGTATGTGGCGACAGAAGACTGGGATAGGGAGGGATTGAATATGTCCGTAAACACACCAGCCAGCTGGTCTTTACATGATTTGAGGACGCAGCTAGTGATGCCGTCTGGGCCGGCAAGTGTTAACACGCTTAAATGTCTTACTCACGTTGGCCACGGAGAAGGAGAGCCCACAGTCCTTGGTAGCGGGCCGCGTCAGTGGCACTGTGTTATCCTCAAAGCGGGCAAAGAACGTGTTTAGCTTGTCCGGAAGCAAGACGTCGGTGTCCGCGACGTGGCTGGTTTTCCTTTTGTAGTCCGTAAGTGTCTGTAGACCCTGCCACATACGTTTCGTGTCTGAGCCGTTGAATTGTAACTCCACTTTGTCTCTATACTGATGTTTTGCCTGTTTGATTGCCTTGCAGGGGGAATGACTACTCTGTTTGTATTCTGCCATATTCCCAGTCACCTTGCCATGGTTAAATGTGGTGGTTCGCGCTTTCAGTTTTGCGCGAATGCTACCATCTATCCACAGTCTCTGGTTAGGGTAGGTTTTAACAGTCACAGTGGGTACAACATCTCTTATACACTTCCTGATAAACTCAGTCACCGTCTCAGTGTATCCGTCAATATTATTCTCGGAGGCTACCTGGAACATATCCCAGTCCGCGTAATCAAAACAATCTTGAAGTGTGGATTCCGATTAGTCAGACCAGCGTTGAATAGTCCTTAGCACCGGTACTTCCTGTTGGAGTTTCTGCCTATAAGAAAGGATGAGCAAAATGGAGCAATTGTTGAGTGTTTAAGCAGTGTGAGTACTAGCATCGATATGCTGATAGAATTTAGGCAGCCTTTTCCTCAAATTTGCTTTGTTAAAATCCCCAGCTACAATAAATGCAGCATCAGGATAATGTATATGGTTTCCAGTTTGAATAAAGTCCAGTGAAGTTCCTTGAGGGCCGTCGTGGTATAGTCTTGCGGGGGGATATACACGGCCGTGACTATAAACAAAGATAATTATTTTGGGAGATAATACGGTTGGCATTTGATTGTTGGGTGAAAAAAAGGACTTGAGTTCCTGTATGATGTCTCTCTGGAAAGAAACCCTTGCCCTGAGCTCGTCAACTTTATTATCCAGGGACTGAACATTAGCGAGTAATATACTCGGAAGCGATGGGTGCTGTGTGCGCCTCCTAAGTCGGACTAGAAGACCGCTCCGAGTACCTCTCCTTTGCCGGTGTTGTTTTGGGTCAGCCTCTGGAATCAGTTCAATTGCTCTGGGTGGTGCGAACAAAGGATCCACTTCGGGAAAGTTGTATTCCTGGTTCTAATGCTGTTACCACCGCTCTGATATCCAACAGTTCTTCCTGGCTGTATGTAATAACACATAACATTTTCTGGGCTAACAATGTAAGAAATAATACATAAAAAAACGAAATACTGCAAAGTTTGCTATGAACTAGATGCGAGGCAGCCCTCTCTGTCGGCGCCATCTTGATAGTACTATGCACTTGCAATAGTACTCGTCTATGTAAAAGCAATATGGCTTTATGCTAGCACATTGTGAATACGTATTCAGAGCACATATAAAGCCATATCCCTAAGGATTTCTGCCGGAAAACTATTCAATGTGATTTCTCTCAGACTCTCACATGCACGCACAGAGTATAGACGCACACACACACTCTACAAGAAGACTTTCAAAGTGAGAGTGAACACTTATGGCCCCAAAGCAATTTGTCTTAGCTGTCAGCCATGGTGAGAATTGATTAGCACAGTAACAGTTGGACATGGTCCTGAGTTGTTTCAAAATGGTGCCATATTCCCAAGATCAGGGCTCTCCAACCCTGTTCCTGGAGAGCTACCCCCTCTTGAAGGTTTTCACTCCAACCCTGTTCCTGGAGAGCTACCCCCTCTTGAAGGTTTTTTTCTCCAACCCTGTTCCTGGAGAGCTACCCCCTCCTGAAGGTTTTCACTCCAACCCTGTTCCTGGAGAGCTACCCTCCTGTAGGTTTTCAAGCCAACCCTGTTCCTGGAGAGCTACCCTCCGGTAGGTTTTCACACCAACCCTGTTCCTGGAGAGCTACCCTCCTGTAGGTTTTCACTCCAATAGTGTTCCTGGAGAGCTATCCTCCTGTATGTTTTCACTCTAACCATGTTCCTGGAGAGCTATCCTCCTGTATGTTTTCACTCTAACCATGTTCCTGGAGAGCTATCCTCCTGTAGGTTTTCACTCTAACCCTGTTCCTGGAGAGCTACCCTCCTGTAGGTTTTCACTCTAACCCTGTTCCTGGAGAGCTACCCTCCTGTAGGTTTTCACTCTAACCCTGTTCCTGGAGAGTTACCCTCCTGTGCGTTTTCACTCTAACCCTGTTCCTGGAGAGCTACCATCTTGTAGGTTTTCACTCTAACCCTGTTCCTGGAGAGCTATCCTCCTGTAGGTTTTCACTCTAACCCTGTTCCTGGAGAGTTACCCTCCTGTGCGTTTTCACTCTAACCCTGTTCCTGGAGAGCTACCATCCTGTGCGTTTTCACTCTAACCCTGTTCCTGGAGAGCTACCATCTTGTAGGTTTTCACTCTAACCCTGTTCCTGGAGAGCTATCCTCCTGTAGGTTTTCACTCTAACCCTGTTCCTGGAGAGCTATCCTCCTGTAGGTTTTCACTCTAACCCTGTTCCTGGAGAGCTACCCTCCTGTGCGTTTTCACTCTAACCCTGTTCCTGGAGAGCAACCGTCCTGTAGGTTTTCACTCCAACCCTGTTCCTGGAGAGCTACCATCTTGTAGGTTTTCACTCCAACCCTGTTCCTGGAGAGCAACCGTCCTGTAGGTTTTCACTTTAAACCCATTTGTAACTAACCTGGTTCAGCTTATCAACCAGCACATTTTTAGAATCAGGTGCTCTAGATTAGGGTTGGAGAGGGTAGCTCTGGATGGCAGGATCCGGCTGTATGTTTGACACCCCTGGGGTATAGGGTTCCATTTGGAACGCAGGCCTCAGAGTCAAATTCCCTCACCACAGCAGTGGCCAGGTCAGCTCCCAGAGACGCCCAGCTCAGGATCAACGTCAGCACCCCAAACACCATCATACTGCAGGGTCACAGAGAGAGAAAGGTATAGTATTATTACACTGTTTATAACACACTATAATAATTATAACACTGGCCAACAAACATTAGAACTCTTCAAATTGCTATAGCCACAGTGTAGTCATCAAGTATGCAGTCATCAAGGATGTGATAATCAAAGATGATGTCATCATTAGTGATGGGGCAATATCTTGAACATCAAATCGTAATAAAATCATAGCATCGAATCACAAAACATATCATATCGGTCCCTCAGTATGGTGATAATATGGTATGGTGAGGTCCCTCAGTATGGTGATAATAAGGTATGGTGAGGTCCCTCAGTATGGTGATAATAAGGTATGGCGAGGTCACCTCAGTATGGTGATAATATGGTATGGTGAGGTCCCTCAGTATGGTGATAATAAGGTATGGCGAGGTCACCTCAGTATGGTGATAATATGGTATGGTGAGGTCCCTCAGTATGGTGATAATATGGTATGGTGAGGTCCCTCAGTATGGTGATAATACGGTGTGGTGAGGTCCCTCAGTATGGTGATAATATTGTATGGTGAGGTCCCTCAGTATGGTGATAATATGGTATGGTGAGGTCCCTCAGTATGGTGATAATATGGTATGGTGAGGTCCCTCAGTATGGTGATAATACGGTTTGGTGAGGTCCCTCAGTATGGTGATAATATGGTATGGTGAGGTGCTTCAGTATGGTGATAATATGGTATGGTGAGGTCCCTCAGTATGGTGATAATAAGGTATGGTGAGGTCCCTCAGTATGGTGATAATATGGTATGGTGAGGTCCCTCAGTATGGTGATAATATGGTATGGTGAGATCCCTCAGTATGGTGATAATAAGGTATGGTGAGTTCCCTCAGTATGGTGATAATATGGTATGGTGAGGTCCCTCAGTATGGTGATAATAAGGTATGGTGAGGTCCCTCAGTATGGTGATAATAAGGTATGGCGAGGTCCCTCAGTATGGTGATAATATGGTATGGTAAGGTCCCTCAGTATGGTGATAATACGGTTTGGTGAGGTCCCTCAGTATGGTGATCATATGGTATGGTGAGGTCCCTCAGTATGGTGATAATACGGTTTGGTGAGGTCCCTCAGTATGGTGATAATATGGTATGGTGAGGTCCCTCAGTATGGTGTTAATAAGGTATGGTGAGGTCACTCAGTATTGTGATAATAAGGTATGGTGAGGTCCCTCAGTAAGTGATAATATGGTGTGGTGAGGTCCCTCAGTATGGTGATATTGTATGGTGAGGTCCCTCAGTATGGTGATAATATGGTATGGTGAGGTCCCTCAGTATGGTGATAATACGGTTTGGTGAGGTCCCTCAGTATGGTGATAATATGGTATGGTGAGATCCCACAGTATGGTGATAATACGGTTTGGTGAGGTCCCTCAGTATTGTGATAATATGGTGTGGTGAGGTCCCTCAGTATGGTGATAATATGGTATGGTGAGATCCCTCAGTATGGTGATAATATGGTATGGTGAGGTCTCTCAGTATGGTGATAATACGGTTTGGTGAGGTCCCTCAGTATGGTGATCATATGGTATGGTGAGGTCCCTCAGTATGGTGATAATATGGTATGGTGAGGTCCCTCAGTATGGTGATAATATAGTATGGTGAGGTCCCTCAGTATGGTGATAATATTGTATGGTGAGGTCTCTCAGTATGGTTATAATATGGTATGGTGAGATCCCTCAGTATGGTGATAATATGGTATGGTGAGGTCCCTCAGTAAGGTGATAATATAGTATGGTGAGGTCCCTCGGTATGGTGATAATATGGTATGGTGAGATCCCTCAGTATGGTGATAATATGGTATGGTGAGGTCCCTCAGTATGGTGATAATATGGTGTGGTGAGGTCCCTCAGTATGGTGATAATATTGTATGGTGAGGTCCCTCAGTATGGTGATAATATGGTGTGGTGAGGTCCCTCAGTATGGTGATAATATCGTATGGTGAGGTCCCTCAGTAAGGTGATAATATGGTATGGTGAGGTCCCTCAGTATGGTGATAATATGGTATGGTGAGGTCCCTCAGTATGGTGATAATATAGTATGGTGAGGTCCCTCAGTATGGTGATAATATTGTATGGTGAGGTCTCTCAGTATGGTGATAATATGGTATGGTGAGGTCCCTCGGTATGGTGATAATATGGTATGGTGAGATCCCTCAGTATGGTGATAATATGGTATGGTGAGATCCCTCAGTATGGTGATAATATGGTATGGTGAGGTCCCTCAGTATGGTGATAATATGGTGTGGTGAGGTCCCTCAGTATGGTGATAATATTGTATGGTGAGGTCCCTCAGTATGGTGATAATATGGTGTGGTGAGGTCCCTCAGTATGGTGATAATATTGTATGGTGAGGTCCCTCAGTATGGTGATAATATGGTGTGGTGAGGTCCCTCAGTATGGTGATAATATTGTGTGGTGAGGTCCCTCAGTATGGTGATAATATTGTATGGTGAGGTCCCTCAGTATGGTGATAATATGGTGTGGTGAGGTCCCTCAGTATGGTGATAATATTGTATGGTGAGGTCCCTCAGTATGGTGATAATATGGTGTGGTGAGGTCCCTCAGTATGGTGATAATATGGTATGGTGAGGTCCCTCAGTATGGTGATAATATGGTATGGTGAGGTCCCTCAGTATGGTGATAATATGGTGTGGTGAGGTCCCTCAGTATGGTGATAATATTGTATGGTGAGGTCCCTCAGTATGGTGATAATATGGTGTGGTGAGGTCCCTCAGTATGGTGATAATATTGTATGGTGAGGTCCCTCAGTAAGGTGATAATATCGTATGGTGAGGTCTGGGCTGTTAACTCTGCCTCGCCATTCAAAAGTCCTCTCTTCGGAGACGGCGAAAGCTCTGTAGTGAACAGCATATGAAGAGGAGGAGAGATGTCAGGGCGCATCATCTCTGTTGTCCTCCAGTCGATAACAGCCTCTTTACGACTTCATGATGCAGGCAATGAGACATGCATCCTGTCAGCTCCCTCCAAACCATCCCCCATGGACAGACAATAGGAAATGCATTTCTCTGCCCCTCTCGGTCCCCCACTCACTCCAATCCACCCCCTCTCCACTTATGAACTAATACCTTCAGGAAATTACATCATCACCATGTGACCACAATCTTGTTGTGCAGTGAAAACGTGTGTGTTTGTGTGCATATACATTGTGTGTGTCTACGTACACTACCGGTCAAAAGTTTTAGAACACCTTATTTGTATTATTTTCAACATTGTAGAATACTAGTGAAGAGATCAAAACCATGAAATAACACATATGGAATGAAGTAGTAACCAAAAAAGTATGACAAGGTGAGACAGGGAGCACAGAGGGCCAAGATGAGTTACATGCTTACTATATGCTGAGTGTGTATGATGTGTGTGTATTTGTATTTGTATTTATTATAGATCCCCATTAGCTCCTGCCAAAGCAGCAGCTACGCTTCTTGGGGTCTGGCTAAATTAAAGCAGTAAACATGTATTAATCACATCTTTACTAATGCTGCAGAAACGTGCTTGAAAGCAGTATCCAGATCTATCAGATGTAGTGATCACAATATAGTAGCCATATCTAGGAAAATCTAAGTTCCAAAGGCTGGGCCTAATATAGTGTATAAGAGGTCATACAATAAGTTTTGTAGTGATTCCTGTGTTGTTGATGTAAAGAATATTTGTTGGTTTGCGGTGTGTAATGGGGAGCAAACACAATTTTCCCCAAAACTTTACGAAGGGTTGGTCACAGGCTGATTGGTCGGCTATTTGAGCCAGTAAGGGGGCTTTACTATTCTTAGGTAGCGGAATGACTTTTGCTTCCCTCCAGGTCTGGGGACACACACTTTCCAGTAGGCTTGAATTGAAAATATGGCAAATAGGAGGAGCAATATCATCCGCTATTATCCTCAGTAATCCATCCAAACTGTCAGACCCCAGGGGCTTGTCATTGTTGGTAGACAACAATAATTTTTCCACACTCACAATTCCAAATTACAATGCTTGTCTTTCATAATTATGTCAGATATACTTGGATGTGTAGTGTCAGCGTTTCTTGCTGGCATGTCATGCCTAAGTTTGCTAATCTTGCCAATAAAAAAAATCATTAAAGCAGTTGGCAATATCAGTGAGTTTTGTGTTGAATGAGCCATCTGATTCAATGAATGATGGAGCTGAGTTTTACTTTTGTGCTTTAAAGCTTTTTACTATCATTCTTTATATAATTTATTTTTGGTTTCATAGTGTAGTTTTTTATTTTGTTTAGTTACATGATTTCTCTATTTGCAGTATGTTTGCCAATCGGTTGTGCAGCCAGACTTATTTGAAATTTATTTTGCCTCATCCCTCTCAACCATACAAGTTTTCAATTCCTCATCAATCCACGAGGATTTAACAGTTTCTACAGTCATTGCATTAATGGGTGCATGCTTATTAGCAACTGGAATAAGCAATTTCATAAATGTGTCAAGTACAACATGTGTTTGCTCCTCATTACACATCACAAACTAACACATATTCTTTACATCAACAACACAGGAATCACTACAAAACTTATTGTATGACCTCTTATACACTACATTAGGCCCAGCCTTTGGAACTTAGATTTTCCTAGATATGGCTACTATATTGTGATCACTACATCGGATGGATCTGGATACTGCTTTCAAGCACATTTCTGCAGCATTAGTAAAGTTGTGATTAATGAAATCATCAACATGCATTAATGTGCTGTTTGTAACTACCCTGGTAGGTTGACTGATAACCTGAACCAGGTTGCAGGCACTGGTTATAGTTTGAAGCTTTTTTTGAGTGGCCAGCATGATGAAACCTCTCTGTTGATATCACATAAATAATCAAGCATTTCACACATGTTATCCAGATACTGACTGTAAGCACTTGGTGGTCTATAGCAGCTTCCCACAGGAATGGGCTTTAGGTGAGGCAGATGAACCTGTAGCCATATTACTTCAACAGTAGTTAACATGAGATCCTCTCTAATCTTTACAGGAATGTGGTTCTGAATATAAACAGCAACACCTCTACCACTGGCATTTCTGTATTTTCTGTAAATGTTATAACCTTGTATTGCTACCACTGTATCATCAAAGTGCATTTCTGGACTTCCTACTAGGGCACACAGCCTCAGTGCTAACAGCATACATCTGGTTCACAGTCAGAGTATCCCGTCTACTACACACGACGTTACTCCAACGTATCCAGTGACCACCAGAGACATTCTTCAAAGGACAGAGGACTCGGGTTGGCGATACGGTCTTCCATCTACCACCAACCTACTGAAGCGCAGCTCAGAGTAAATATTTATTGCATTTTCCTTCTTCAAATGGGCGGTAATTTAGAATGCATAAGATACTGTATTTACGATAACACAGCTTCGCCTATGTTCCAGTCTCCCTCTCTTTCACTAAAATCCCGCCCCTTTTCTTTGTGTAACAAGCTGTCATATCTATTCTGCCCGCTAGGGACGTTTTCCTTTATGACGGCACTTTGTGATCAAGTTATGATTTAATTGTGTAAGTGTGATTCTGTGTGATTAGTTAGGTATTTAGTAAATAAATAAACCCAATTTTGTATTGCTGATTCAACTTGTTAGCCAGGATTCTTGCAGATAACCAAGGATTTACCACTTTCAGATGAGACTGAATAAAATGACGATTAATGTGACTGCTATGGATGTAAAATATTACTAAATCTTTAAGAGTTTATTCGGAAGATAACAGCTCTATAAATATTATTTTGTGGTGTCCCTCTCTAGTTAATTAACATTTACATGATTAGTTCAATCAGGTAATATTTATTATGGAGAAATTATTTTATAGAATAGCATGTCATAGCAATTAATCTGGCATAGCCAAAGACACGACACTACATACAATAGCTGTAGGATCAGCAGAGCCATTCAGGGCAGTCAGAGGGACATCAATTAGGTTACTTACATTGTGTCTACCAATGCCCCTGGTATAATGTACATTTGCTAAAGCATTATGATGACTCAGCGACACAATGGTCGGAATTAACTGAGCTGGGCTTGGGTCATTGATAAGTCATTGTTCCAACACAGACTTATAATGCTATGAAAG
Organism: Salvelinus alpinus; assembly: GCF_045679555.1. Lineage (NCBI taxonomy): Eukaryota > Metazoa > Chordata > Actinopteri > Salmoniformes > Salmonidae > Salvelinus > Salvelinus alpinus. The sequence continues at coordinate 78,396,615 of NC_092088.1, forward strand.
GATCCATGAACCCAAATGATTCGGGTGTATCCCATCCTCCTTATAAAAGGTGTTTTATTTACAAAAGGTATCGAAATTGTCAACAAAAGTTACACCCATTGAACTGCAATAATCATGTAGCCAGTTGTGAAGAGAAAGAATCCTGCTAAACGTTCAATGCCACAATTCAGAGAGGACACAGGACCAGATATGATGGGTCTTTTATTAGTGTCTAGCAGAGAGTCAATCAGCTCTTTGAAATCCAGTTTCAACTGTTCAAAGCTGCCCTTCAAAATGTCATTAAAACCCACATGGACTATGATGGAATCGATGTCCATGTCCTGGTGTAGTACATACGGGAGCAGCTTAGTAATGTCATTTACACGAGCTCCGGGATAGGACATTGTTTTTGCACCAGGGACAGTCACATTTCTTACCATGGAGCTGCCCAAAATCACAGCTGGCGAGAAAGACGAGGAAATCCACCCACTCCCACGCTTCACAGGATGGTGCAGGCCTCTGATAGATGGAGTAGCCCTGCTCAATCCAGAGCAGGGACGGAAGGTTGCCGACGTCGACTTCGAAATCGTAGGGGAAGGAGTTGGAATAGGCACAATAGCCGCAGACACAGGTACCCCCCCCAGTGACGAAGGTGCAGGAAGATCAGGCTCCAGGGTGGCGAAATTATTAGTTGTTTGTATCTGCTCCGGGCCTCTCGTTGGGAGTCTAGACAGCTTTGCGGGAGGCCGCTGTCTTCCCCGGCTCGTGACATGCGACCATCGTCGATTGCTGTGCTCCTTCTTGCTGTGCTCCTTCGACTCCACTATCAGATGGGGAGGAGAGGCAGGAGATGGCTCCCCTGGTGAACGAACTCCAGCCAACACCGGCCAGTCGGATAACGACAAGACGGAGATGCATCCAACATGCACGAACGCCATTCAGCCACAGGCGTAGAAAAGGTAAACACTCCACTCTGTGTTTCCCCCAGTTTCTTACGTAGGCTGGCGACCTGCGTGATCAAGGAAGCCACCTCAAGCCTATAATCCTCGACAAGCAAACAATTGCCACATTGGAACTCTGAACGATCCAGTTTGTCCCTAACAAACGTAGTAGATACAGCTCCTACAGCACTGGAAACCTTCATTTTTTTGGCACCCCCCTTTGGGTTGTGCGGTGGGGGAGATCTTCGTGGGCTATACTCGGCCTTGTCTCAGGATGGTAAGTTGATGGTTGGAGATATCCCTCTAGTGGTGTGGGGGCTGTTCTTTTTTCAAAGTGGGCGGGGTTATATCCTGTCTGTTTGGCCCTGTCCGGGGGTATCGTCGGACAGGGCCACAGTGTCTCCTGACCCCTCCTGTCTCAGACTCTAGTATTTATGCTCCAGTAGTTTATGTGTCGGGGGGCTAGAGTCAGTCTGTTTTATCTGGAGTATTTCTCCGGTCTTATCCAGTGTCCTGTGTGAATTTAAGTTCTCTCTCTCTCTCTCTCTCTCTCTCTCTGAGGACCTGAGCCCTAGGATCATGCCCCAGGACAACCTGGCCTGATGACTCCTTGCTGTCCCCAGTTCACCTGGTCATGCTGCTTGACAAAACAGGTCAAGTGTTAACTTGCTACAGTATATTAACGCTCTAGGAAGTCTGGGGTGGTTCTTGAAATGGCAGTTATGGCATGACTACAAGTCAATTCAATCAACCACAAATGTATGGTTCTTGGAAATGGGCATGGCAAATCTCCAAGCAGGCAATTCCACGACAGCCCAAACAATACTTTAAAGAATTGAACAGAACAGTAACAGGGGCAGAACAGTAACAGAACAGTAACAGGGGCAGAACAGTAACAGAACAGTAACAGGGGCAGAACAGTAACAGAACAGTAACAGGGGCAGAACAGTAACAGGGGCAGAACAGTAACAGGGGCAGAACAGTAACAGAGCAGTAACAGGGACAGAACAGTAACAGAACAGTAACAGAAGTAACAGAACAGTAACAGAAACAGAACAGTAACAGGGACTGAACAGTAACAGTAACAGAGCAGTTAGAGGGACAGAACAGTAACAGAAAAGTAACAGAAGTAACAGGGACAGAACAGTAACAGAACGGTAACAGAACTGTAACAGAAAGGTAACAGAAGTAACAGGGATAGAACAGTAACAGGGACTGAACAGTAACAGTAACAGAGCAGTAACAGGGACAGAACAGTAACATAAAAGTAAAAGAAGTAACAGGGACAGAAGAGTAACAGGGACAGAACAGTAACATGGAGAGAAGAGTAACAGGGATAGAACAGTAACAGAACAGGGACAGAATAGGGTTAGAACAGGAACAGAGCAGTAAAAGGGACAGAACAGTAACAGGTGCAGAACAGTAGCAGACCAGTAGCAGACCAGTAACAGGGACAGAACAGTAACAGTACCAGAGCAGTAACAGGGACAGAACAGTAACAGAACTGTAACAGGGACAGAACAGTAACAGAACAAGGACAGAATAGTGACAAGAATGAAACAGTAGCAGAACAGTAACAGAGACAGAACAGTAACAGTGATAGAACAGTAACAGGGATAGAACAGTAACAGGGACTGAACAGTAACAGAACAAGGACAGAATAGTGACAAGAATAGAACAGTAGCAGAACAGTAACAGAGACAGAACAGTAACAGGGACAGAACAGTAACAGAACAGTAACAGGGACAGAACAGTAACAGTGATAGAACAGTAACAGGGACAGAACAGTAACAGGGACAGAACAGTAACAGGGACAGAACAGTAACAAGAATAGAACAGTAGCAGAACAGTAACAGAACAGTAACAGGGTCAGAACTGTTACAGGGTCAGAACAGTAACAGGGATAGGAAAGTAACAGAGACAGAACAGTAACAGGGGCAGAACAGTAACAGGGATAGAACAGAGACAGAACAGTAACAGGGACAGAACAGTAACAGGGACTGAACAGTAACAGTAACAGAGCAGTAACAGGGACAGAACAGTAACAGAAGTAACAGGGATAGAACAGTAATAGGGACAGAACTGTAACAGGGACCAAATGGTAACATGGACAGAACAGTAACAGGGATAGGACAGTAACAGGGATAGGACAGTAACAGAACAGGGACAGAATAGGAATAGAAAAGTAAAATAAGTAACAGGGACAGAACAGTAACATGGACAGAAGATTAACAGGGATAGAACAGTAACAGAACAGGGACAGAATAGGATTAGAACAGGAACAGAACAGTAAAAGGGACAGAACAGTAACAGGTGCAGAACAGTAGCAGACCAGTAACAGTAACAGAGCAGTAACAGGGATAGGACAGTAACAGGGATAGGACAGTAACAGAACAGGGACAGAATAGGAATAGTAACAGGGACAGAACAGTAACAGGGACAGAATAGTAACAGAGCAGTAACAGGGACAAAACAGTAACATAAAAGTAACAGAAGTAACAGGGACAGAACAGTAACAGGGACAGAACGGTAACAGGGACAGAACTGTAACAGGGATAGAACATTAACAGGGGCAGAACAGTAACAGGGATAGAACAGTAACAGGGATAGAACAGTAACAGAACAGGGACAGAATAGGAATTGAACAGGAACAGAACAGTGAAAGGGACAGAATAGTAATAGGGACGTAACAGTAACAGAGCAGTAACAGGGACAGAACAGTAACAGAAAATTAACAGAAGTAACAAGGGCAGAACAGTAGCAGGGATCGAACAGTAACAGAACAGGGACAGAACAGTAACAGGGACAGAACAGGGACAGAACAGTAACAGGGACAGGACAGTAACAGAACAATAACAAGGTCAGAACAGGGACAAAACAGTAACAGGGGCGGTAGGCTACTCACGTTGTCAGCAGCCAGCGAGACTGTTTGGCTAGGCCCAGGCAAGCCGCCAGACAGATCACCAGATCTAGAATCAGTAGCAGCAGGTAGGTGAGCCACCTAGAGGACACAGAGGAAATGACAGACAGACAGAGACAGACAGTCAGTGTAACAGATCTAGAATGAGTTACAGCAGGATCCTAGAGGACACAGAGGGAATGACAGACAGTCAGTGACAGACAGTCAGTGTAACAGATCTAGAATGAGTTACAGCAGGATCCTAGAGGACACAGAGGGAATGACAGACAGTCAGTGACAGGCAGTCAGTATAACAGATCTAGAATGAGTTACAGCAGGATCCTAGAGGACACAGAGGGAATGACAGACAGTCAGTGACAGTTCTCTTTTCTTCCTTGATTTACTCCTATGGGTTCACTCAATATGGCCGCAGGTCCAACCATCACAGTATTCCTATTCTTACAGTAATGTGCAGAGGGAGCAGCCAACCACATTTCAACCCAAATGAGAGTCCGCTGGCTTGCCCATGTCTCTAGCTTACACAGAACTGGCTGACACTTTACCCCAATAGGATGCATACCGTGTGTGCGTCTGTGTCAGTGTATGAATAGACATGGTGTAGGCTGTGTGTGTACTTGTTATCGTTACTTTTTGCTGATGATGTAAATCTGTGTGTAGGTGTATGCATATGTGTGTGAGAAGAAGATGTAGCCTTAGTCAATGTGTGTGTGTGTTCCGTGCCCTCTCCTGATGCCATCTGCTCCAGTCAGAACAGAAGCAGTGCTATGCAGTAGCTGTGCTCAGTGGTCTCTGGCTGGGGCACAAATCCAGTCCAGATGGTTTACTAATGGATGAGCTCAAATCCATATGCATGAATATGTAATGCTCTGAAAGCTATGACTACGTCCGTCCGTCCACCTCTCGCTCCCCCCCTCTCTCTCTCTATTCTATCCATCTCTCTCCGTCTCTCATATTACGCTCTCTCTCCTCCACCCCCCCTCTAATCTCTGGGCAGCCAGAGGATAGTACAGTACATGTTCAGCAGGGGGCTGGACACCATCACATGCTGGACACCATCACAGGCTGAACACCATCACAGGGAATTGGATCCATGTATAACAACTCGCTGAATGTGGAGGTTCTCCGCACCTCAGACTGCTGGAGAGGACCAGCCACCACCGGCCTGAGGAGAGACACATGGACCGAGGGATTAATACGATAATCAGGGGGGAGTTGTAACCTATAACAAATCTCGTTCAGTCTCCTCAGGACTTTAAATGGCCACACAAACCGCGGACCCGGCAGGGCAGGCGAAGGGGTAGGTTTCGGGTCGAGAGCCAGACCCGGTCCTCACTGCGGTGGCGGTCGGCACTCGCCTTCTGCCGCCTGATGGCCCACTGTAGACGCACATGGGCAGCGTCCCATGTCTCCTCCGAGTGCCGAAACCATTCATCCACCGAAGGAGCCTCGATCTGGCTCTGATGCCACGGTGCCAGGACCGGCTGATAACCTAGCACACACTGAAAAGCAGTGTGTAGAGCCGTAGGGAGACCGGGCAAAAAGGAAGGAGACGGCAGGACTTAGAAAACCGATCCACAACAACCAGGATCGTGGTGTTACCCCGTGACGGGGGAAGATCCGTCACGAAATCCACCGATAGGTGTGACCACGGCCGTTGTGGAACGGGAAGGGGTTGTAATTTCCCTCTGGGCAGGTGTCTGGGTGCCTTGCACTGGGCGCACACCGAGCAGGAAGAAACATAAACCCTCACGTCCTAACGTGGGCCACTAACGTGGGCCACCATACAAAACTTCCCAGTAAGACAGCGCACTGTACGACCGATGCCAGGATGACCAGAAGAGGGTGACGTGTGGGCCCAACAGATCAAACGATGGCGGACATCAGACGGAACGTACAGACGCCCAACTGGACACTGTGCGGGAGTGGGCTCTGTACGTGACGCCTGCTCGATGTCTGTATCCACCTCCCATACCACCGGTGCCACCAGGCAAGAAGCCGGAATTATGGGAGTGGGATCCGCGGACCGCTCCTCTGTGGCATACATCCGGGACAGCGCATCTGCCTTCACGTTCTGGGAACCTGGTCTGTATGATAGGGTGAAAACAAAGCGGGTGAAAAGGGTTCAGTCTCCTCGCCACCCGGATGTACTCCAGATTGCGGTGGTCAGTCCAAATGAGGAAAGGGTGTCTAGCCCCCTCAAGCCAATGTCTCCACGCCTTCAGAGCTCCGACAACAGCCAACAGCTCCCGGTCCCCCACATCATAGTTTCGCTCCGCCGGACTGAGCCTCTTCGAAAAGAAAGCACAGGGGCGGAGCTTTAGTGGCGTACCCGAGCGCTGAGACAGCACAGCTCCTATCCCAGCCTCGGACGCGTCTACCTCTACTATGAAGGCCAAGGAGGGATCAGGATGAGCCAGCACGGGAGCCGAGGTAAACATAGCCTTCAGGTGACTAAAAGCCCTGTCCGCCCCAGCTGACCACTGCAGTCGCACCAGTCCCCCCTTCAGCAAGGAGGTAATGGGAGCCGTGACCTGACCAAAGCACCGGATAAACCTCCGGTAGTAGTTGGTAAACCTTAAGAACCGCTGCACCTCCTTTACCGTGGTTGGAGACGGCCAATTACGTACGGCTGCAATGCGGTCACTCTCCATCTCCACCCCTGACGCGGAAAGGCGGTACCCTAGAAAGGAGACGGACTGTTGGAAGAACAGACATTTTTCAGCCTTGACGTACAGGTCATGCTCCAACAGTCGACCAAGCACCCTGCGTACCAGGGACACATGCTCGGCACGTGTAGCGGAGAATATTAGAATGATGGAGCATTCATCAACCCGTACGGCATGACGAGGAACTCATAGTGCCCAGAAGTGGTACTAAATGCCGTCTTCCACTCATCCGCCGCCCGGATATGCACCAGGTTGTAAGCGCTCCTGAGATCCAATTTTGTGAAGAAGCGCGCCCTGTGCAATGACTCTGTCACACTGGCTATGAGAGGTAGCGGGTAACTGTACTTTACCGTGATCTGATTAAGACCTCGATAGTCAATACACGGAAGTAAACTTCTATCCTTCTTCTTCAAAAAAAAAAGAAACTCGAGGAGGCAGGTGAAATGGAAGGCCGAATGTATCCCTGTCCCAGAGATTCGGTGACATATGTTTCCATAGCCGCCGTCTCCTCCTGTGACAGAGGATACAAGCTGCTGCGTCTGCGTCTACCAAGAGATTTATCACACAATCCCCCCGTCAATGGGGTGGTAATTGAGTCGCCTTCTTTTTACAGAAGGCGAGTGCCAAATAGGCATATTCGGGGGGAATGTGCATGGTGGCGACCTGGTTTGGACTTTCCACCGTAGTTGCACCTAAGGAAACACCTACACACCTCCCTGAGCACTGACGGGACCATCCCTTGAGAGCGCTCTGTTGCCACGAAATAGTGGGGTCATTTGAGGCCAACCAGGGAAGGCCCAACACAACAGGAAACGCAGGAGAGTCGATCAGAAAGAGACTAATTCTCTCCTCATGACCCTCCTGCGTTATCATACAGAGTGGAGCTGTGACCTCCCTAATTAGCCCCGACCCCAAAGGACGACTATCTAAGGCATGTACAGGGAAGGGAACATCAACAGGAACAATAGGGATCCCTAATCTACGTGCAAAGGAACGGTCAATAAAGTTCCCAGCCGCGCCTGAACGACTAGCGCCTTATGCTGGGAATGCGGGGAAAGCTCAGGAAATTCTATAAACCATCCACATGTGCGCAACAAGGAGCTCTGGGTGAGTCGGGTGCCTACTCACCTGGGATGATCCACCAGCGCTCCGCCTGCTACCTCGACTCCCTGGGGAACCTCCCCAGCACCGACCAGCAGTGTGCCCTCTGCGGCCACAGATGGTGCAGGGAATGGTCCCCCCTCCGGTCCCCCTCATTGCAGCACCTCCCAGCTCCATCGGCGTTGGATCGGAAGTGCTGGGGGATGGAACTGACGGACCCCGATCCGGACGTCCGCGGGAGGCCAACAGGTTATCCAGCCGGATGGATAGGTCCACCAGCTCGTCAAGCTTAAGGGTGGTGTCCCTGCAGGCTAGCTCCCTGCGAACGTCCTCACTTAAACTACACCTGCAGTGTTCGATCAGGGCCCGCTCATTCCATCCCGCGCCGGCGGCCAGAGTGCGAAAGTCCAGCGCGAACTCTTGTGCGCTCCTCATCCCCTGTCTGAGATGATATAGTCGTTCCCCCGCCGCTCTCCCTTCAGGTGGATGATCGAAAACCGCCCGGCAGCGGCGGGTGAAATCTTCATAATCGTCCAACGCCGGTCCTTCTCTTCCCCAGATGGCGTTGGCCCATTCCAGTGCTTTACCGTCAGACAGGAGATGAGGGCGTTCACACTCTCGCATCCCGAAGGAGCCGGCCGAACGGTCGCCAGGTAGAGCTCCAGCTGGAGAAGGAACCCCTGGCACCCGGCAGCCATTCCGTCATATACCCCCGGGAGCGATAACCGAATTCCACTGGATGCTGGTGAAGGAGGGGTGTACATCGAGGGAGGTTGTTGTGGGAGCTGGGGTGATGATGATGGGGTTGCTGAAAAACCCCCTCTCTCCCATCTCTCCGTAGTTTGCCACACGCAATCCATGGCAGTACCGAGACTCTGCAACATAGTCGCGTGCTGCTGGACGCGCTCCTCCACAGGTAGAGGATGGCTGGGTGCACCTGCTGACTCCATTCTTTAGGTGTGTGATTCTGTCAGTGTTCCAGGTGAATGGAATAAAGCGGAGTCAGGCGCAGGACACAGGTATGAGTAAAGCCACGATATTTACTCAATATCAACAATAATCCAACAAGGATAAACATAAAGAATCCAGAACACGTACACGGAACCACTTGACAAAAACAATCACGCACAAAACAAAAGGGGAAGCCAGAGGGTTAAATAAGGAACATGATTATGGAATGGAAACCAGGTGTGTACAATGAAGACAAAACAAAACAAAAATGAAACATGGATCGGTGGTGACTAGAAAGCCGGTGACATCAACCGCCGAACGAACAAGGAGAGGGACCAACTTCGGCGGAAGTCGTGACAACTATGTTTTCATCTGAACTCAGTAAGGTTATAATAATGTTGTGTAAATGTTGTAAAAACAAACTGAACACTGGATAAATACACTATATATACAAAAGTATTTAGACACCCTTTCAAATCAATGGATTCGGCTATTTCAGCCACACCCATTGCTGACAGGTGTATAAAACCGAGCACACAGCCATGCAATCTTAATTGACAGTAGATTGGCCTTACTGAAGAGCTCAGTGACTTTCAACATGGCACCGTCATAGGATGCCACCTTTCCAACAAGTCCTTAAATGTCTGCCCTACTAGAGCTGCCCCGGTCAACTGTAAGTGCTGTTATTGTGAAGTGGAAACGTCTAGGAACAACAAAGGCTCAGCTGTGAAGTGGTAGGCCCCACAAGCTCACAAAACAGGACCGCCGAGTGCTGAAGGGCATAAAAATCGTCTGTCCTAGGGTGCAACACTCACTTCCGAGTTCCAAACTGCCTCTGGAAGCAACGTCAGTACCAGAACTGCTCACCAGGAGCTTCATTAAATGGGTGTCCATGGCCGAGCAGTCTATAGATCAATGCCAAGCATCGGCTGGTGTGGTGTAAAGCTCCCCGCCATTGAACTCTGGAGCAGTGGAAACGCATTCTCTGGAGTGATGAATCATCAAATCAAATCAAAGTTTATTTGTCACGTGCGCCGAAAACAACAGGTGTAGACCTTACAGTGAAATGCTTACTTACAGGCTAAAACCAACAGCGCAAAAAAAGGTATTAGGTGAACAATAGCTAAGTAAAGAAATAAAAACAACAGTAAAAAGACAGTGAAAAATAACAGTAGCGAGGCTATATACAGTAGCGAGGCTATAACAGTAGGGAGGCTACATACAGGCACCGGTTAGTCGTGCTGATTGAGGTAGTATGTACATGTAGATATGGTTAAAGTGACTATGCATATATGATAAACAGAGAGTAGCAGTAGCGTAAAAGAGGGGTTGGTGGGTGGGACACAATGCAGATAGCCCGGTTAGCCAATGTGCGGGGGCACTGGTTGGTCGGGCAAAATGAGGTAGTATGTACATGAATGTATCGTTAAAGTGACTACGCATATATGATAAACAGAGAGTAGCAGCAGCGTAAAAGAGGGGTTGGGGGGAGCACACAATGCAAATAGTCCGGGTAGCCATTTGATTACCTGTTCAGGAGTCTTATGGCTTGGGCGTAAAAACTGTTGAGAAGCCATTTTGTCCTAGACTTGGCACTCCGGTACCGCTTGCCATGCGGTAGTAGAGAGAACAGTCTATGACTGGGGTGGCTGAGGTCTTTGACAATTTTTAGGGCCTTCCTCTGACACCGCCTGGTGTAGAGGTCCTGAGGCAGCTTAGCCCCAGTGATGTACTGGACCATACGCACTACCCTCTGTAGTGCCTTGCGGTCGGAGGCCGAGCAATTGCCGTACCAGGCAGTGATGCAACCAGTCAGGATGCTCTCAATGTTGCAGCTGTAGAACCTTTTGAGGATCTCAGGACCAATGCCAAATCTTTTTAGTTTCCTGAGGGGGAATAGACTTTGTCGTGCTCTCTTCACGACTGTCTTGGTGTGTTTGGACCATTCTAGTTTGTTGATGTGGACACCAAGGAACTTGAAGCTCTCAACCTGCCCCACTACAGCCCCGTCGATGAGAATGGGGGCGTGCTCGGTCCTCCTTTTCCTGTAGTCCACAATCATCTCCTTAGTCTTGGTTACGTTGAGGGATAAGTTGTTATTCTGGCACCACCCGGCCAGGTCTCTGACCTCATCCCTATAGGCTGTCTCGTCATTTTCGGTGATCAGGCCTACCACTGTTTTGTCGCCTGCAAACTTAATGATGGTGCTGGAGTCGTGCCTGGCCATGCGGTTGTGGGTGAACAGGGAGTACAGGAGGGGACTGAGCACGCACCACGGGGGGCTCCAGTGTTGAGGATCAGTGTGGCAGAAGTGTTGCTACCTACCCTCACCACCTGGGGGTGGCCCTTCAGGAAGTCCAGGATCCAGTTGCAGAAGGAGGTGTTTAGTCCCAGGATCCTTAGCTTAGTGATGAGCTTTGAGTGTACTATTGGGTTGAACGCTGAGCTGTAGTCAATGAATAGCATTCTCACATACAGTAGGTGTTCCTTTTGTCCAGGTGGGAAAGGGCAGTGTGGAGTGCAATAGAGATTGCATCATCTGTGGATCTGTTTGGGCGGTATGCAAATTGGAGTGGGTCTAGGGTTTCTGGGATAATGGTGTTGATGTGAGCCATTACCAGCCTTTCAAAGCACTTCATGGCTACAGACGTGAGTGCTGCGGGTCTGTAGTCCTTTAGGCACGTTGCCTTCGTGTTCTTGGGCACAGGGACTATGGTGGTCTGCTTGAAACATGTAGGTATTACAGACTCAATCATGGACATGTTGAAAATGTCAGTGAAGACACCTGCCAGTTGGTCAGCACATCCTGGTAATCCGTCTGGCCCCCATTCTTGTGAATGTTGACCTGTTTAAAGGTCTTACTCACGTCGGCTACGGAGAGAGTGATCATACAGTTGTCCGGAACAGCTGATGCTCTCATGCATGCCTCAATGTTGCTTGCCTCGAAGCAAGCATTGAAGTGATTTAGCTTGTGTGGTAGGCTAGTGTCACTGGGCAGCTTGCGGCTGTGCTTCCCTTTGTAGTCTGAAAAAAGTTTGCAAGCCCTGCCACATAAGACGAGCGTCGGAGCCGGTGTAGTACGATTCAATCTTAGCCCTGTATTGACGCTTTGCCTGTTTGATGGTTTGTCGGAGGGCATAGCAGGATTTCTTATAAGCTTCCGGGTTAGAGTCCCGCACCTTGAAACCGGCAGCTCTCACCTTTAGCTCAGTGCGAATGTTTCCTGTAATCCATGGCTTCTGGTTGAGGTATGTACGCACAGTCACTACGGGGACGACATCCTCGATGCACTTATTGATAAAGTCAGTGACTGATGTGGTGTACTCCTCAATGCCATCGGAAGAATCCCGGAACATGTTCCAGTCTGTGATAGCAAAACAGTCCTGTAGTTTAGCATCTGCTTCATCTGACCAATTTTTTATAGACCAAGTCACTGGTGCTTCCTGCTTTAATTTTTGCTTGTAAGGAGGAATCAGGAGGATAGAATTGATAGAATCAGAAGAATAGAACTTCACCATCTTACAGTTCAACGGACAAATCTGGGTTTGGAGGATGACAGGAGAATGCTACCTGCCCGAATGCATAGTGCCAACTGTAAAGTTTGGTGGAGGAGGAATAATGGGGCTGTTTTTCATGGTTCGGGCAAAGCCCTTTGGTTCCAGTGAAGGGAAATCTTAACGTTACAGCATACAATGACATTCTAGGTGATTCTGTACTTCCAACTTTGTGGCAGCAGTTTGGGGAAGGCCCTTTCCTGTTTCAGCATGACAATGACTGGCCTACACAGAGCCCTGACCTCAACTCCATCGAACACCTTTGGGATGAATAGGAACGCCAACTGTGAGCCAGGCCTAATTACCCAACATCCATGCCCGACCTCACTAATGCTCGTGGCTGAATGGAAGCAAGTGTAACGTCCTGACTAGAGTTCTTATGTGTTTTGCTTGTTTAGTGTTGGTCAGGACGTGAGCTGGGTTTGAATTCTATGTTGTGTGTCTAGTTTGTCTGTTTCTGTGTCCAGCCTAATATGGTTCTCAATCAGAGGCCGCTGTCAATCGTTGTCCCTGATTGAGAATCATATATAGGAGGCTTGTTTTGTGTTGGGATTTTGTGGGTGATTGTTTCCTGTCTTCTGTCTTTGTGTTCTGCACCAGATAGGACTGTTTTCGGTTTTCACATTTATTGTTTTGTTGTTTGTAGTGTTCACATATTCTTTATTAAATTATGTTGAACACTAGCCGCGCTGCGTTTTGGTCCTCTCCTTCATCCCAGGATGAAAACCATTACAGAATCACCCACCTTACTCGGACCAAGCAGCGTGGCAACGGGCAGCAGCGACAGCAGCAGAGAAAGGAGGAATGGACATGGGAGGACGAGCTGGACGGTAAAGGACCCTGGGCATAGCCAGAGGAGTATCGCCGCCCCAATGCAGAGCTGGAGGCAGCAAAAGCGTAGAGGCGGCGTTTTGAGGAGCTAGCTCGGCAGCGGGAGCCGGATCTGGGTTACACCACTTGGGAGGAAATAAACAGGTGGTCGGTTGACCCAGGGAGAGTGCCGGAGCCCGCCTGGGATTCCATGGAGCAATGTGCAGAGGGATACCGGCGAATGAGGTTAGCACGACAGCGCGGTAGGAAGCCCGAGAATAAACCCCAAAAATGTCTTGGGGGGGGGGGGGGGGGGGGGCTAAAGGGTAGTGTGGCGAAGTCAGGTAGGAAACCTGCGCCCACTTCCCATGCTTACCGTGGAGAGCGGGAGTACGGGCAGACACCGTGTTATGCGGAAGAGCGCACGGTGTCTCCTGTACGTGTGCTTAGCCCGGTGCGGGTTATTCCACCTCCCCGCACTGGCCGGGCTAGATTGGGCATTGAGCCAGGTGTCATGAAGCCGGCTCAACGTATCTGGCCTCCAGTACGTCTCCTCGGGCCGGCATACATGGCACCAGCCTTACGCATGGTGTCCCCGGTTCGCCAACACAGCCCAGTGCGGGTTATTCCACCTCCCCGCACTGGTCGGGCTACGGGGAGCATGCAACCAGGTAAGGTTGGGCAGGCTCGGTGCTCAAGGGAGCAAGTACGCCTGCACGGTCCGGTATATCCGGCGCCACCTTCCCGCCCCAGCCCAGTACCACCAGTGCCTACACCACGCACCAGGCTTCCAGTGCGTCTCCAGAGCCCTGTTCCTCCTCCACGCACTCTCCCTGTGGTGCGTGTCTCCAGCCCAGTACCTCCAGTTCCGGCACCACGCACCAAGCCTCCTGTGCGTCTCCAGAGCCCTGTACGCACTGTTCCTTCTCTCCGCACTCGCCCTGAGGTGCGTGCCCTCAGTCCGGTACCACCAGTTCCGGCACCACGCACCAGGCCTACTGTGCGCCTCAGCAGGTCAGAGTCGGCCGTCTGCCCAACGCCGTCTGCACTGCTCGTCTGCCTAGCGCCGTCTGAAATGACTGCCTGCGCAGCGCCGTCTGAGCCATCCGTCTGCCCAGCGCCGTCTGAGCCATCCGTCTGCCCAACGCCGCCTGCACTGCTCGTCTGCTCAACGCCGCCTGCACTGCTCGTCTGCCCAGCGCCGTCTGAGCCGCCCGCCTGCCCAGCGCCGTCTGAGCCGTCCGCCTGCCCAGCGCCGTCTGAGCCGTCCGCCTGCCCAGCGCCGTCTGAGCCGTCCGCCTGCCCAGCGCCGTCTGAGCCGTCCGCCTGCCCAGCGCCGTCTGAGCCGTCCGCCTGCCCAGCGCCGTCTGAGCCGTCCGTCTGTCCCGAGCCGTCAGAGCCGTCCGTCTGTCCCGAGCCGCCAGAGCCGCCCTTCTGTCCCGAGCCGTCAGAGCCGCCCGTCTGTCCCGAGCCGTCAGAGCCGCCCGTCTGTCCCGAGCCGCCAGAGCCGCCCGTCAGTCAGGAGCCGCCAGAGCCGCCCGTCAGTCAGGAGCCGCCAGAGCCGCCAGCCAGTCAGGAGCCGCCAGAGCCGCCAGCCAGTCAGGAGCCGCCAGAGCCGCCAGCCAGTCAGGAACCGCCAGAGCCGCCAGCCAGTCAGGAGCCGCCAGAGCCGCCAGCCAGTCAGGAGCCGCCAGAGCCGCCAGCCAGTCAGGAGCCGCCAGAGCCGCCAGCCAGTCAGGTGCCGCCAGAGCCGCCAGCCAGTCAGGAGCCGCCAGAGCCGCCAGCCAGTCAGGAGCCGCCAGAGCCGCCAGCCAGTCAGGAGCCGCCAGAGCCGCCAGCCAGTCAGGAGCCGCCAGAGCCGCCAGCCAGTCAGGAGCCGCCAGAGCCGCCAGCCAGTCATGAGCTGCCCTCCAGTCATGAGCTGCCACTCAGTCCGGAGCTGCCACTCAGTCCGGAGCTGCCACTCAGTCCGGAGCTGCCACTCAGTCCGGAGCTGCCACTCAGTCCGGAGCTGCCACTCAGTCCGGAGCTGCCACTCAGTCCGGAGCTGCCACTCAGTCCGGAGCTGCCACTCAGTCCGGAGCTGCCACTCAGTCCGGAGGTGCCACTCAGTCCGGAGGTGCCACTCAGTCCGGAGGTGCCACTCAGTCCGGAGCTGCCACTCAGTCCGGAGGTGCCACTCAGTCCGGAGGTGCCACTCAGTCCGGAGGTGCCACTCAGTCCGGAGGTGCCACTCAGTCCGGAGGTGCCACTCAGTCCGGAGGTGCCACTCAGTCCGGAGGTGCCACTCAGTCCGGAGGTGCCACTCAGTCCGGAGGTGCCACTCAGTCCGGAGGTGCCACTCAGTCCGGAGGTGCCACTCAGTCCGGAGGTGCCACTCAGTCCGGAACTGCCTCTCTGTCCGGAACTGCTTTTCAGTCCGGAGTTGCCCCTCTGTCGTGAGCTACCTCTCTGTCCTGAGCTACCTATCTGTCCTGAGCTACCTCTTTGTCCTGAGCTACCTCTCTGTCCTGAGCTACCTCCTCTATCTAGGGGGGGCCTTGGTGAAGGTTCCTAGACCAAGGTCGGGGGCGAGGGTCGCCACTCAAAGGACGCTAAGGAGGGGGACAAAGACAGTGGTGGAGTGGTGTCCTCGTCCTGCGCCGGAGCCGCCACAGCGGACAGATGCCCACCCAGACCCTCCTCTTGAGTTTTAGGGGGTGCGTTCGGAGTCCGCACCTCAGGAGGGGGGTACTGTAACGTCCTGACCAGAGTTCTTATGTGTTTTGCTTGTTTAGTGTTGGTCAGGACGTGAGCTGGGTGGGAATTCTATGTTGTGTGTCTAGTTTGTCTGTTTCTGTGTCCAGCCTAATATGGTTCTCAATCAGAGGCAGCTGTCAATCGTTGTCCCTGATTGAGAATCATATATAGGAGGCTTGTTTTGTGTTGGGATTTTGTGGGTGATTGTTTCCTGTCTTCTGTCTTTGTGTTCTGCACCAGATAGGACTGTTTTCGGTTTTCACATTTATTGTTTTGTTGTTTGTAGTGTTCACATATTCTTTATTAAATTATGTTGAACACTAGCCGCGCTGCGTTTTGGTCCTCTCCTTCATCCCAGGAAGAAAACCATTACAGCAAGTCCCAGCAACAATGCTCCAACATCTATTGGAAAGCCTTCCCAGGAGAGTGGAGGCCATTATAGCAGCAACGGGGGGACCAACTCAATATTAATGCCCATGATATTGGAATGAGATGTTCGACGAACAGGTTTCCATATACTTTTGGTCATGTAGTGTATCTTACTGAATGAGAGGTAGCCATTCATTACAATACCTCTCTCACACACACACTGCCCTCACACTGCGTATGTGTTGTTACACATCATTAAATATATTGAGGCAAAAATTACCGACAGCCGCTTACAATTGAATGAAAATTAAATAGATTTCAATATTATTGAATGATATAGACTTATCTAGGCTATACTGTAGGCTGTTTATGCAGTCATCTCGGTTTTCAATTAAAGTATATTTTTATCTTTAGCTTGTTTGTAACAATTGCAAATACATTCCTAGTCACATTCGTTCTGAAGTTATCAGCGGTCACAGAAAGATAGATAAACATCTTGATTTTGTGTTAAGTGGAGATCTTCTGTCTATAAAGTCACACCGGAGGACAAAAAAGCATTAACGTCAGACTTAGCTGTTCTACGAGTGGCCGGAGGCGTTAAGTAATGACAATTTTCAAGTGTAACTTTAGTAGCGATGGCTTTGAGAAACAGCTAGGAGATTTAACGATGCTCCTGCAAAGGTTCTAACGATGAACTTAGCCTGCAGATGCTTTTGGGAAACCAGGCCCTGGTCTATATGTGGTCTGGTCTGGTCATCTTTACATGTAGTACTCTATGTATTTGGTTTGGTCTGGTTATCTATACCTGTAGTACTCTATGTATGTGGTCTGGTCTGGTTATCTATACCTGTAGTACTCTATGTATGTGGTCTGGTCTGGTTATCTATACCTGTAGTACTCTACGTATGTGGTCTGGTTATCTATACATGAAGTACTCTACGTATGTGGTCTGGTCTGGTTATCTATACATGTAGTACTCTATGTATGTGGTCTGGTCTGGTTATCTATACATGTAGTACTCTACGTATGTGGTCTGGTCTGGTTATCTATACCTGTAGTACTCTACGTATGTGGTCTGGTCTGGTTATCTATACCTGTAGTACTCTACGTATGTGGTCTGGTTATCTATACATGAAGTACTCTACGTATGTGGTCTGGTTATCTATACATGAAGTACTCTACGTATGTGGTCTGGTTATCTATACATGAAGTACTCTACGTATGTGGTCTGGTTATCTATACCTGTAGTACTCTACGTATGTGGTCTGGTTATCTATACATGAAGTACTCTACGTATATGGTCTGGTTATCTATACCTGTAGTACTCTACGTATGTGGTCTGGTCTGGTTATCTATACATGTAGTACTCTACGTATGTGGTCTGGTCTGGTTATCTATACATGTAGTACTCTACGTATGTGGTCTGGTCTGGTTATCTATACATGAAGTACTCTACGTATGTGGTCTGGTTATCTATACATGTAGTACTCTACGTATGTGATCTGGTCTGGTTATCTATACATGTAGTACTCTACGTATGTGGTCTGGTCTGGTTATCTATACCTGTAGTACTCTACGTATGTGGTCTGGTCTGGTTATCTATACATGTAGTACTCTACGTATGTGGTCTGGTTATCTATACATGAAGTACTCTACGTATATGGTCTGGTTATCTATACCTGTAGTACTCTACGTATGTGGTCTGGTCTGGTTATCTATACATGTAGTACTCTACGTATGTGGTCTGGTCTGGTTATCTATACATGTAGTACTCTACGTATGTGGTCTGGTTATCTATACATGTAGTACTCTACGTATGTGGTCTGGTCTGGTTATCTATACATGTAGTACTCTACGTATGTGGTCTGGTCTGGTTATCTATACATGTAGTACTCTACGTATGTGGTCTGGTCTGGTTATCTATACATGTAGTACTCTACGTATGTGGTCTGGTCTGGTTATCTATACATGTAGTACTCTACGTATGTGGTCTGGTCTGGTTATCTATACATGTAGTACTCTACGTATGTGGTCTGGTCTGGTTATCTATACATGTAGTACTCTACGTATGTGGTCTGGTCTGGTTATCTATACATGAAGTACTCTACGTATGTGGTCTGGTTATCTATACATGTAGTACTCTACGTATGTGGTCTGGTCTGGTTATCTATACATGTAGTACTCTACGTATGTGGTCTGGTCTGGTTATCTATACATGTAGTACTCTACGTATGTGGTCTGGTCTGGTTATCTATACCTGTAGTACTCTACGTATGTGGTCTGGTCTGGTTATCTATACATGTAGTACTCTACGTATGTGGTCTGGTCTGGTTATCTATACATGTAGTACTCTACGTATGTGGTCTGGTCTGGTTATCTATACCTGTAGTACTCTATGTATGTGGTCTGTTCTGGTTATCTATACATGTAGTACTCTACGTATGTGGTCTGGTCTGGTTATCTATACATGAAGTACTCTACGTATGTGGTCTGGTTATCTATACATGTAGTACTCTACGTATGTGGTCTGGTTATCTATACATGTAGTACTCTACGTATGTGGTCTGGTCTGGTTATCTTTACATGTAGTACTCTACGTATGTGGTCTGGTTATCTATACATTTAGTACTCTACAATGTGGTCTGGTCTGGTTATCTATACCTGTAGTACTCTATGTATGTGATCTGGTCTGCGATAGCGGCCAAATCTACTTTAGCCATGTCCCAGTCAGGCAGGCCCAACAGCTGTTTGATGACGTTGTCAGCCATCTGCTGCATGAAGTGCAGGGTCTGTACGTAGTCTCCCCGCGTTGCGAAGATCTCATCCAACCTCGCCAGGTGCTGCTTCAGACCACTCTCCATGCTACCCATGGTGCCCGTCACCTGGAGGAGGAGGAGGAGAGATGGAGAGGAGGAAAGGGGGAGAGGAGAAGAAGGGGATAGGCGAAGAGGGGGAGAGGAGAAGAGAAAAGGGGGAGAGGAGAAGAGGGGGAGAGGAGGAAGAGAGGAGAGGAAAGGGGGAGAGGAGAGGAAAGGGGGAGAGGAGGAAGAGAGGCAGAGGAAAGGGAGAGAGGAGGAAGAGAGGGAGAGGAAAGGGGGAGAGGAGAAGAGGGGGAGAGGAAGAGCGGTGTCAGTACACACAGAATACTCAGTTCATTTACATATGATTAGCAAGAGTTAAGGTCTGTCCTAAATGACACCCTATTCTCTATATAGACCACTATTTCTGACTATTTATGTAAAGTAGCGCACATCTGGTGCCAGTTGGGACACAGCCCAAATGTGGAGCATGATTACACTACCACTTCACTCCCCACTTAATTACAACATGCTTCCAGGGTTGTTGACTGGGAAAGGCTTTTCAGAGACAGCGACATCCTGGTATTTGATCATTAAAAAGGGCAATAAATGCTTCCATTCAGCCCTAGGTACTTGGCATTCAGTGGGAGTACCGACCACTCATATTGCTTGTGTTTGTGGAGGAGGGGACAGCGCTGTCGTTTGGTTCTGGGGGACTGCTGGGTGGAAGTAATGAGGTAGTTTGGTATTCACTGTGTGTGGAGTCCTCACTCACTACTGCCTTTGGCTATGGGGGGTAGAGAGAAAGAACGAGAGGAATTAAGAAATTAAGGGAATTAAGAGTAAAAGAAGGAAAGAAAGTAAGAGAAGGATAAAAGGAGGGAAAGATAGAAAGGAAAGAAAGAAAGAAAGAAAGTGAGAGAAAGAGAGAAAAAATAAAGCGAAAGAGAAGAGTACCCACGGGAAGAAGATAAAGCTGGTCAGAAGGTTGGTTCAGGGAGTTAAGGTGACATTGGCAGATACAGAACAAATACATTATGCTACACTGATTAGGACAGTACCATGAGGCCTACTGTACACTGATCAGGACAGTACCATGAGACCTACTGTACACTGATCAGGACAGTACCATGAGGCCTACTGTACACTGATCAGGACAGTACCATGAGACCTACTGTACACTGATTAGGACAGTACCATGAGGCCTACTGTACACTGATTAGGACAGTACCATGAGGCCTACTGTACACTGATTAGGACAGTACCATGAGGCCTACTGTACACTGATTAGGACAGTACCATGAGGCCTACTGTACACTGATTAGGACAGTACCATGAGGCCTACTGTACACTGATTAGGACAGTACCATGAGGCCTACTGTACACTGATTAGGACAGTACCATGAGGCCTACTGTACACTGATTAGGACAGTACCATGAGGCCTACTGTACACTGATCAGGACAGTACCATGAGGCCTACTGTACACTGATCAGAACAGTACCATGAGGCCTACTGTACACTGATTAGGACAATACCATGTGGCCTACTGCACACTGATTAGGACAGTACCATGTGGCCTACTGTACACTGATTAGGACAGTACCATGTGGAGCATCACTTTAGCCACTGTACTATGGCGGTATTATTATATTTCAGCTTGAGATCTAGTTTGAGATACAAGATGCATAATTCTTCTTTTCCTGTGTCATGACGTTGCCCTGTTGGCAAGGTTTATGACCCCCCCATAAATACCTGTCCCCATTTTTCTCTCCACTCTACAGAATGGACTCTTGGGAAGCCCTTTTGTTAACACAGAGAGAGTATTGTAACATCAAAAGGTTGGGGAAGAACAATCTTTAGGTAATCCAACCAGTTGGAAGTATCCGTTGGTACTTAAAGAATATGATGTCAGATCAGTTGTCATCTGAGACATTATTACTGATGATAAGACGACATAAACTGTATCTTGGAAAGTCTACACATTCTAGTTATCAGATTCATATATAATTGTTGTGCAATTTAAATGTTTAAATATGAAACTATTTGTGAAAAGTTTAAATGTAATTTTAGCTTCTAAATGAGAGAATTGTTTTCATAAGTGAACTATGCTCACTCAGTGGCCCTGCCCAAGTGAACAGACATTTGTTGTGAAATATGAAGCAGGCCCTTCTCTCCCCCACTACAAAAGGCCATTGACAAAAGTCAACCTCTTGTGTTCTCGATGACGTGAGGACTGATGTTCATATGTTTAAAAGGGCTAATATCAACTACAGAACTAAGCCAACCTCAGCGTGAGCTCTGGTTGCGAATGGTTGAATGACTACAACCTAACGAAATTAACATTGTGTTCCCGATGACGTGAGGACTGATGTCCATACGCTTAAGGGGGCGAATTTCAATGTGGAGGTGATGATCGCCACGCTGGAAGGATGAATGTGACTATACCAGCCAGAGTATAGCATGAGCTTATAGTATGGCAACTTGATATGAACTTTGAACTCTTATTCACTAAAGAAGTGATACATCTTAGACATCGAGTTAGCAGCAGCAGCTGTAAACTTGGGCTAGGAAAGGACGGACAATCTCTTTAGAAAGACAGGGTACACAAAGTATTCGTTCAACCACACGACGATGGTACTACAACGTATTCGTTCTACCACAAGACCTATTCCTCAAAGGACAAGGGAGATCTCTGCTGGGCAACCCAGAGTAAATATTTATTGCATTTTCCTTTTCCAAATGGGCAGTTATTTAGAATGCATAAGATTCTGTATTTCCGATAGCCTAGCTTTATAAGGTCTGATAGAGACCCAATCCTTTTGTTCCTCATTCTTCCCATGCTTTCATTCAAACCAAACTCCCTTTCTTTGTGTAACCAGCCATCATATCGGTTCCGTCCACTAGGGACGTTTACTTGTATGACATAATTATTAATCAATGTATGATCCATCCTGTGTATATGTAATTCTGTGTGATTATTTAGGTATTTAGTAAATAAATAATTAAACAAAATGTTGTATTGATGATTCAACTTGTTAGCATGGGTTTGTGAAGATAACCAAGAATTTTACGACGTTCAGATGAGACTGAATAAGGTGACGATTGCTAATTGACTGCTATTGATATAAAAGATTACCAGGTCTTTAAGAGTTTATTCAGAAGACAACAGCTCTATAAACATTTTTCCGTGGTGCTCCGACTTCCTAGTTAATTACATGTACATGATTAGTTTAATCAGGCAATATTAATTACAGAGAATTTATTTGATAAAATAGCATGTCATATAACACTTAATCCATAGCAAAGACACGACACCGGGCTCTTACTCAAACTGATTGTCTCAGCTCAATGGTGAGGAGGAGAGGAGGGTTCCTTCAATTACATTTGAATGGATGAGCTCAGAATGGATGAGGTCAGGCATGAAATGAAACATGGCTCTAAAGTGCTGTAGCCGTTCTGTCTCCCAAAGATAGATTCCTTCTCCGCTGGTTAATTTTGGGTAATAAAATCTTGAAAAACCTCTTCATGAATATATTCCACTTTTTTTTACCAGTTTAATGTGATGGTAACCACAGCTGATGTTTTACACCCCAAAATAGATATTATGTCTTGAGAGAAGGGTTAAGAGACATTTTGGTTTGTTGGGTTCGGAGGAAAAGAGAACATGAAAGTGACAGAATATACTGTATGCCATTGAGAAGATGATTGACAGACATAGAAAGGTGGTTAGGAGAGTAATGCACAGAATGGTTGTCTATGATGGATATTGTGGGAAACGATTTGAAAGCATTTGAAGGTCTGAATTCCACAAACAGCCCAGATGGCATAAGACAGTGGTTCCCAAACTTTTTATAGTCCCGTACCCCTTCAAACATTCAACCTCCAGCTGTGTACCCCCTCTAGCACCAGGGTTAGCGTACTCTCAAATGTTGTTTTTGCCATCATTGTAAGCCTGCCACAGATACATTTATTAAACATAAGAATGAGTATGAGTTTGTCACAACCCGGCTCGTGGGAAGTGACAAAGAGCTCTTAAAGGACATGGGAAGTGACAAAGAGCTCTTAAAGGACATTATTATTTTTTATAATAATATAAAAATAATCAATAATTTTGCTCTGTATTTAACCATCTTATATATAAAACCTTATTTGTTCATCGAAAATTGTGAATAACTCACCACAGGTTAATGAGAAGTGTGTGCTTGAAAGGAAGCACATAACTCTGCAATGTTGGGTTGTATTGGAGAGAGTGTCTTAAATCCTTTCCCACACACATTCTGTGCCTGTATTTAGTTTTATGCTAGTGAGGACCGAGAATCCACTCTCACATAGGTACATGGTTGCAAAGGGCATCAGTGTCTAAACAGCGCGATTTTCCAAGGCAGGATACTCTGAACGCAATCCAGAAATCTGGCAGTGGCTTCTGATTAAATTACATTTTCACAGAACAGCTTGTTGCAATTTCAATGAGGCTCTCTTGTTCAGATATCGGTAAGTGGACTGGAGGCAGGGCATGAAAGGGATAATGAATCCAGTTGTTTGTCTCATCTGCTTCGGGAAAGTACCTGCGTAATTGCGCACCCAACTCACTCAGGTGCTTCGCGATATCACATTTGACATTGTCCGTAAACTTGAGTTCTTTGCACACAAAAATTCATACAATGATGGAAAGACCTGTGTGTTGTCCTTGTCCATGTTAATGCAAACAGAGAAGAGCTCCACCTTCTTAATCATTGCCTCAATTTTGTCCCGCACATTGAATATAGTTGCGAGAGTCCCTGTAATCCTAGATTCAGATCATTCAGGCGAGAGAAAAAACATCACCCAGACAAGTGAAAATTATGGTCAGTAAATAAAACTTTAAGCTTGTCTCTCAATTTAAAAAAACTTGTCAATACTTTGCCCCTTGATAACCAGCACACTTCTCTATGTTGTAAAAGCGTTAGATGGTCGCTGCCCATTTCATTGCAGTGCAGAAAATACACAAGAGTTCACAGCCCTTGCTTTAACAAAGTTAACCATTGTCATTGTAGTGTCCAAAATGTCTTTCAAGCTGTCGGGCATTCCCTTGGCAGCAAGAGCCTCTTGTGGATGCTACAGTGTACCCAAGTGGCGTCGGGAGCAACTGCTTGCACGTGTGTTACCCCTTCACTATGTCTCCCTGTTTGCACCATCAGTACAGATACCAACACATCTTGACCACCAAAGTCCAATTGCTGTCACAAAGCTGTCCAGTACTTTAAGAATATCCTCTCCTGTTGTCCTGGTTTCCAGTGGTTTGCAGAAGAGGATGTCTTCCTTAATTGACCCCCCCCCCATAAACATAACGGACATATACCAGGAGCTGTGCCAGGCCCGCCACGTCTGTTGAATCATCCAGCTGTAAGGCATATAATTCACTGGCTTGTATGCGAAGCAGTAATTGTTTCAAAACATCTCCTGCCATGGTACTTACGCGTCGAGAAACAGTGTTGTATGATGAAGACATTGCCTATATAGATTTTTGGCCTTCTCCACCAGCATTGTCCCAGCCATATCCGTGACAGCAGGAAGAATTAAGTCCTCCACAATAGTATGGGGCTTGCCTGTCCGAGCCACTTGGTAGCTCACCATATAAGAGGCTTCTAGCCCCTTCTTATTAATGGTATCTGTTGCTTTTATACATATCTTACTACTCAAAAGTCGACTTAATTCTCGCTCAAAAAACTCCCGTGGCGTATTTTTCAAAATGCCATGTTTTGTTTCAAAATGTCTGCGCAAGAGTGAAGGTTTCATCGAGTTGTGAGATAGTACTTTTGCAAATTTAACACACTGTGGCTGAGGAAAGGCACTACTCCCAATATAAGTGAACACCAAAACAATGTAGATCTCATCATACTTGCGCCTCTTCGATGGTCCAACGTCCCTGTCCGGTGTTTTCCCAGGTAAGGGAATGAGCAGCAGCTACGTTTGGTTACATACGGACCGTTAGTGGAATTCCCGCGAGAGAGTAACGGTTAATTTGATTGGATGTTAATAACAACAAAATGTCAAATAATTTCGCTGAACACTAGATGGTTTAATTTTATTTTTGTCAGTGAAATGAGGCTAGAAAACAACCTCACACAACTGTATAGCCCCATTGGAAAATATAAATGTACTGTTTAAAAAAAATGTAATTTTTTAATGTGTATCGTGTATCACATTTTTATTTGGCGTACCCCAGTTTGGGAATACCTGGCATAAGACATTGAAAGGGAGTGGAGGAGAGGAAGGAAAGAGAAAGTGGCTTAGCAAAAATAAGCAACCTTTTGCCTGATGCTAGCAGCTTCACTTCACTGAAAACACACTGCAACGCCCATGTCTGAACAGGGAAGTCAGTGTTGCTCATTAGTCCTATTACATCTGTGTTCTTACTCCAAGTCTAACACAACAACTATGCACTTTCATATCCAGACCTTTACCCTAAACTTAACCACTTCATATCACATTACCTTAAGATAACCCTTAACCTTACTGTTAGATCTGCAGATACTGTAGGGTAGAATATCTACTTCTTAGGTCTCTGATGCTTTATAGTACCATCCTGATGTTCGTGTTCTAGACGCAGCACAGCATGGGTAAGGATGCCAAGGCTGTAGCAGCCAGTGGGGATGCCCTCCTGAAATCCCTTGTCTGGGACAGGAGCCAAACCTAGGAGTCTATAGGCCCAGATCCAGACCCAGGCCCATCTCTCAGTCAACAGCTCTGTCAGTCAGTCACCAGCCATCCCACACAAATCTGCATCCAAAATGGCACCCTATTCCCTACATAGTGCACTACCTTTGAGCAGAGCCCTATGGTGCAGTACTATTTGTGCACTATTTAGGGGCTAGGGTGCCATTTGGGACGCACAGAGACCTCCAACCAGGCAGTTTATCACTGGCTTGTCAACTCCATCCCAAACAAAACCCTTCTTCCTTCCCCTCAACAATTATCAAACATTCTCTCTCCAAGAGCTTGATAATTTGAACATGGTTGCTTACGTTCTAAATAGTTCAAGTAAATCCTTCTTTCACCACACAGAGTCAAATAACTAATCTTTCAACTCTATCGTTTCCAGACAAAGCCTATTACGATGAGAGTGTGTTTGGTTGAGGGAAATATGTTTACAGTTATGTCACTGGTAAGGTCCCAACCAGGGCTAGATAGAACCTTTCTCTCTGACTGAACCACACAGGCAGAGCTCTGATAGCCTGGTCCCACATTTGCTTGTGCTGTCTTTCCAACTCGTATGGTAATTGGCAGGACAACACAAACAGATCTGGGACCAGGCTAGAGCTCTGACTATTGGATGCCAAAACCTCTCTTCATTCACCATCTCCTTCCTCCAAGACTCAGCAAAGAAGAAAACTATTTATTTATAGAATGTCTGCGGAGTTCATATGGGATATCAGTTAGAGATTATACAAGCATTCCAAATTCCCATTATTCCCTTAACGGTATGAAGAGCAGACTGTTTTTCTGTCTTCTCCTCCTGAAACGAATGTCTTCTAACTGTGTGTCTGATTGTTAATTCAGATTCCCAGTCAGGGTTGTCAGCATGGGGGGCAGACAGCTACACAACCATATGGTCCAGAACTAATGAACTAACTCAAACAAGCTGGGAAAAGTGATGTGACTGTGGTAAAAAAGCAGCCATTGACTAACTATGAAGTCAACTTCCATTGATGGTGACTATTAAGTGTTTCCAAATCTGGCCCTCATACTATCATGGTCACCTAATCATCCCCAGCTTTCAATTGGCTCATTCATCCCCCCTCCTCTCCCCTGTAACTATTCCCCAGATCATTGCTGTAAATAAGAATGTTCTCAGGCAACTTACCTGATAAAATAAAAGGTTAAAAATAGAAGAAAAAAATAATACATTTCCACCACCTCCTAGTCTAAGATATCTGCTCCACTTCTGAGGAGTGTGGAGTGGCAGAGGAGGAGTGGGCAGAAGCCAAAGCAGCCATTGTTATCAGAAAGAGGACTAACACCGAAGCAGCACATCAGGATACCCGGCCCTTGATCCTCATCAAAGGTCTTTGTTTGCTGGGTTCACGGATGATTGTGGGGACATAAAATCCCCAAAAGTACCCACAAGGATAGTGAAAGAAGGAAAATTCTCCCTCATGGTGACATTTCCCACATCCCCATGAGGATAAAGGCTATTTTGAGGTTAGGTTTAGTGTTACAATTAAGGTTAGGGTTTGAATTAGGGAAAGGGGGTAGTGGTTAGGTTCAGGAGTTAGGGCAAATAGGATTTTGAATGAAAATAGGATAGAAGAACAAAACGTGTGTGTGGGTTGTAGAGTGTGTGTGGGTGTGTGTGTGTGCGTGGAGTCTGATTGTGAAGAGAGACTGTCGTCTGTCTATAAGACACAGTAAGGCCTTTGTACCATCGGAGGACCACAACTATTTAACAGCTCAGATAGGAACTAGGCTATATTGGTTCTACATGCTTTGGGCTCAATCTCCATTAAAAGTGCATCTTAGTCTTGGACTAGGCTTAATCTGTGTCAGGTAAACCGACTGTCTGTTTTCGGGCCCAGCTGTGTAGGGAACAGCTATGACACAGAGAGTAAGCTACAGAAACACTAATCCATTCCATTACCACAGATGGGGAGTTCATTCCTGCTCTTCAACAGCGAACATAGAAGTCATCTGGAGTCTCTACGTCTGTCTCTCTGACGATGATGATGCACTTCCTGCCTCACTGCTGAGGGAAGTGACAAGGAGGCAGGATAGTGGGTGATGGGATGGTGATTTCATAATAAGCCAGAGGCTGCATTATCAATCCAGCCTCCAGGAGAGTGTGGCATATTGGTCAGAGACCCACCAGAGAGCAGAAGCTTGGTGGTTCCCATGGCTCAATCTATAATTGGTTGAAGCAGGATTTGATTCCTGCATAGGCTACACTGAACACCTTCCTAATATTGAGTTGCCCCCCCCCCCCTTTTCCCTCAGAACAGCCTCAATTTGTTGGGGGAAGGACTCTAGGTGTCAAAAGTGTTCCACAGGGATGCTGGCCCATGTTGACTCCAATGCTTCCCACAATTGGGTCAAGTTAGCTGGATGTCCTTTGGATGGTGGACCATCCTTGATAGAAAACTGCTAAGCGTGAAAAACCCAGCAGCATTGCAGTTCTTGACACAAACTGGTGCGCCTGGCACCTACTACTGTCGTGTCCTTGGCATCATTAAAAGTGATGACTTATTTTATCAAATAAATTCTCTGTAATTATTATTACGTGATTAAACTAATCATGTAAATGTAATTAACTAGGAAGTCGGAGCACCAAGGAAAATCTTCAGATTATAAAGTTATAATTTTCCGAATATAACTTCAGATATTTTCATATCTGATCAATTAGTCTGATCAATTAACTAATTATTATTTACCTCACGTTAGTCTCATTCCAAACGTCATAAATTGTTGGTTATCTGCACAAACCCAGCCTTTACTATGAATCATCCATACACCAATTGTCTTAATCATTTATTTACTAACTAACCACAGAAATGCACCAACAAACAGTAGATCTGTTACTAACAAATGATAGGGAAGATTCCCTAGAGGGCTAAGCTGATATGACGGAGAAAGACAAAAAGGGATCACTACACAGTTGATAATTATATTAATTTAAATGCTAATCCTTTGCACATGAACGCTCACTCATTCGGGAATAATTGCAATCAATATATATTTACGCCCAGGTGTGGTCGTGATCTCTGTTGGACTCGTCAGTCCGTCTGCTGGAGAATCAGTTCATCCGCGTCTTTTTCTCACTTTCTGAAGATCAAAGTCTTTCGTGGTTAGAATGGATACTTCAGAGTTCTCATAGAACAGATGTTTCAGCTGTTGTCGGTAATAGCATCCTAGGTTTACATAATTTCTAGCTGCAGACTAGTAATTAGTTCACGCTGTGAGTTTGCTCAGTCTTGGTACTCAAACCTGTGCCACCTCAGCTGACACCGAGGTATGTGTGGTCTGAAGAGGATTTCCTCAGGAGGGGGTTTTATTCGTAACAATAGATAAGGCGGTTCTATGAAGTCTGATCATGTCTGTGCTCATGGGGGCGGGCCAATGACTTAGTTAAACTTTAAAGGGAATACAATTCTCACATTAAAGGTTTATCATATTACATAATTTCACAAATAGTTTCATCCTTATTCATTTTATACAATAATTAGATGCAAACTTCAAAATTCAGAGATATAGTTGTGTGTGTTTCCTGTCCTTTCTGAGGTCACCAAATGAAAGTGTCCACGGACCATTCCCACAAGCGGACATTGTTTCATATTCTCATTTTGGGGATTTAGGAGTTTGCCATGTGAAATCTTTTGTTCTCTCTGTGTCTCTCTTTCTGCATGGCCAGGGGGAGAGAGTCTCCGCCAGGAATTTACAACCTGAGATAACAGAACCTGAGTGTAGGAGAGAGTGGGAAGCCATGATCTATACCCAGAAAGGCCCATGTCATGACACTACCATACCCCGTTCAAAGGCACATAAATATTTTGTCTTGCACATTCACCCTCTGAATGGCACACATACACAATCCATGTCTCAATTGTCTCAAGGCTTAAAAATCCTTAATTAACCAGACTCCTCCCCTTAATCTACACTGATTGAAGTGGATTTAACAAGTTACATCAATAAGGGACCATAGCTTTTACCTGGTCAGTCTTTTTTTGCGGGATTTTACCCCCGTTCTCTCCAATTTCATGATACACAATTGCGATCTTGTCTCATCGCTGAAATCTCCAATGGGTTCGGGAGAAGCGAAAGTCGAGTCATGCATCCTCCGAAACACAACCATCCAAAATCACGCTTCTTAACACCTACCTGCTTAACCCGGAAGTGTCGGAGGAAACACCGTTCAACCAAAATCAGCCTGCAGGTGTCCGGTCCAGCACAAGGAGTCGCTAGAGCGCAAGGAGTTAAGTAAAGTCCCCCCCGGCCAGACCCTCCCCTAACCTGGACGACGCTGGGACAATTGTGCGCCGCCCTATGGGATTCCCGGTCACGGCCGGTTGTGACACAGCCTGGGATAGAACCTGGGTCTGTAGTGATGCCTCAAGCACTGTGATGCAGTGCCTTAAACCGCTGTGCCACTAGCGAGGCCCAGAGCAGGTGTTCTTAATGGATAAAAGCATCTGCTCAGGCCTCCAGAGTGGCGCAGCGGTCTAAGGCACTCGTAGCAGGCCAGGCGCCTGCAAGCTGACTTCGGTCACCAGTTGGACGGTGTGGACACAGTGGTGTGGATAGCTTCCGGGTTAAGCGAGCAGTGTGTCAAGAAGCTTTGCAGGGTCGTGTTTCGGGGGGCGCATGGCTCTCCACCTTCGCCAATTGGATATCATGAAATTGGGGAGACAAAGCATCGGCTCAACCAGAATATTTAATCTAATACAGGATTAAGGAAATCTGGCTATATGTTCAACCATTAAGGTCTGCACATCACAAGGGACATACAGTACATCCCAACATTTATGAATTTAACATTCACTGCCTATAAAATGGCTGGGTTAAAACAAGGCCAGATCCTTCTTAGCACTGAGAGAAAATAGAACGGAAATCCCACTGCCGAAACTTCCTGTAGAGTCCTGAGCCTTATTATCTGAGTGACTAAAACGCCCCGGAGAGAATGGGAAATAAATCTGGATTCTCTCTGTGTCGTCATCAGTGCTTCTTAGCACTTAAGAGGAAACCGAGATAGAAATAGTCAGGAAAGGCCTCACAGTGTAAGGTAGTGGGCACATGAAGGGAGACAGAAGGAGGAGGATGGTTCTTTGTTCATGGGGAGTTAGACAGTCACCCGGGGGATGGGGAGTAGGATTGGGGTGGGGGTGAGAAGAGAGGGCAATTTTCAGCAGTATAATTGTAGAATCTAAAGCTATAAAAAAAGCATTTGAGGCATTTTCAAATCAAATCTAATTGTATTTGTCAGATGCTTTGTAAACAACAGGTGTAGACTAACAGTGAAATGCTTACTTACGGGCCCTTCCCAACAATCCAGAGAGAAAGAAAAACACAAGGAATAAATACACAATGTGCAACGATAACATGGCTATATACACAGGGTACCAGTACTGAGTCAATGTGCAGGGGTATGAGGCAATTGGGGTAGAGTAGATATGTTTATATATAGGTAGGGATAAAGTCACCAGTCAACAGTCACCAATCAACAGTCATTGTGTCTGATGGACTTGGTCTCCATGCCTAGCAGCTAAAACGAACACATTGGGACTCATGTGGGTACAAACCACGAGAACAATGTCTGGTTGGACCAGCCTCCCAGAGTGTACATTGGAAGCAGCACACACAGAGACCGTTTCTTGGATCATGACCTGGCTGTGACTGCAGACATTATAACCATCACACAGTGGGGTTGGAGGGGGCTGGCTGTGACTGCAGACATTATGACCATCACACAGTGGGGTTGGAGGGGGCTGGCTGTGACTGCAGACATTATGACCATCACACAGTGGGGTTGGAGGGGGCTGGCTGTGACTGCAGACATTATAACCATCACACAGTGGGGTTGGAGGGGTCTGGCTGTGACTGTAGACATTATGACCATCACACAGTGGGGTTGGAGGGGGCTGGCTGTGACTGTAGACATTATGACCATCACACAGTGGGGTTGGAGGGGGTTGGCTGTGACTGCAGACACTATGACCATCACACAGTGGGGTTGGAGGGGGTTGGCTGTGACTGCAGACATTATGACCATCACACAGTGGGGTTGGAGGGGGCTGGCTGTGACTGTAGACATTATGACCATCACACAGTGGGGTTGGAGGGGGCTGGCTGTGACTGTAGACATTATGACCATCACACAGTGGGGTTGGAGGGGGCTGGCTGTGACTGTAGACATTATGACCATCACACAGTGGGGTTGGAGGGGGCTGGCTGTGACTGTAGACATTATAACCATCACACAGTGGGGTTGGAGGGGGCTGGCTGTGACTGTAGACATTATAACCATCACACAGTGGGGTTGGAGGGGGCTGGCTGTGACTGTAGACATTATGACCATCACACAGTGGGGTTGGAGGGAGCTGGCTGTGACTGTAGACATTATGACCATCACACAGTGGGGTTGGAGGGGGCTGGTTGTGACTGTAGACATTATAACCATCACACAGTGGGGTTGGAGGGGGCTGGCTGTGACTGTAGACATTATAACCATCACACAGTGGGGTTGGAGGGGGCTGGCTGTGACTGTAGACACAGACAATGGGGGGGATGAGAAAGACAAAGTAGTGGGTCTACTGGACCCACCAGGCTGTGAGTGTTGTACAGGGAGTCATCAGCTGTATGGTCATGTAGTGTATGGTAACGCCGCAGCCCGTCTGAACGCCGCAGCCCGTCTGGTGTTCAACCTTCCCAAGTTCTCTCACGTCACCCCCCTCCTCCGCTCTCTCCACTGGCTTCCAGTTGAAGCTCGCATCCGCTACAAGACCATGGTGCTTGCCTACGGAGCTGTGAGGGGAACGGCACCTCCGTACCTTCAGGCTCTGATCAGGCCCTACACCCAAACAAGGGCACTGCGTTCATCCACCTCTGGCCTGCTCGCCTCCCTACCTCTGAGGAAGTACAGTTCCCGCTCAGCCCAGTCAAAACTGTTCGCTGCTCTGGCACCCCAATGGTGGAACAAACTCCCTCATGACGCCAGGTCAGCGGAGTCAATCACCACCTTCCGGAGACACCTGAAACCCCACCTCTTTAAGGAATACCTAGGATAGGATAAAGTAATCCTTCTAACCCCCCCCCCCCCTTAAAAGAGTTAGATGCACTATTGTAAAGTGGTTGTTCCACTGGATATCATAAGGTGAATGCACCAATTTGTAAGTCGCTCTGGATAAGAGCGTCTGCTAAATGACTTAAATGTAAAAAATTGAATGGTAATGTAGTGGTAACGTAGAGGTAATGGGAAACGTAGAGGTAATATAGTATTGAGTCTGCAGTGCTACCCACCAGGCTGTCGACCCCTCCCAGGGTATGATTGGTGTTGTACAGGGAGTATGTCAGCTGGTACACCCCATCGTTGGTCTCGCTGTTGCCATAGAAACCCACTCCCACCGCAGCGCTGCACAGAGCGAGAGACAGGAAGGAAGGCGCAGGTTAGCTTTTGTTTGATAAATGAGTATAGTACAAAGTATAAAACACAGTACCGACGACTGATCCAATGAATTACTGATCTTCCTTTAAAGGAGGGTGTATGAATTACTGATCTTCCATTAAAGGAGGGTGTATGAATTACTGATCTTCCTTTAAAGGAGGGTGTATGAATTACTGATCTTCCTTTAAAGGAGGGTGTATGAATTACTGATCTTCCATTAAAGGAGGGTGTATGAATTACTGATCTTCCATTAAAGGAGGGTGTATGAATTACTGATCTTCCTTTAAAGGAGGGTGTATGAATTACTGATTTTCCATTAAAGGAGGGTGGTTTAATTACTGACTTACTTAAAAAAAAAGTATTTATCCACAATAATAACCTGTTATCTACTACCCTCTCATGACCTTCGGTCGATCGCAGGGTGAGAGTTGAATTACAACCCCTGACCTTTTGTCACTCCCAGGGTGAGAGTTGACTGCAATCTCTGAAATGGCAGCATGAAAGCTTGAGCATCGTTGCACATCCCCACCTTGAGGGCATCGTGCAGGCTGGAAGAATATGTTAGGTTGGTTGATGATTGAGAAAATCTTTGTGGGAACCGCCATTCTTCTGTTTATTCAGTATAAAAACTTGAACAAGTAGGCCGCCGTTTTAGAGGCTGTCTTCTTGGCCGCAGTGACAAAAATCGTATGTTTTAAAGCAAATTTCCTGTAATTCTACACATTTTGCCAAGGCTTATGCTATCTCAATGGCTCAAACATTATAACAAAATCAATGGAGGTCCATAACATTCTAGGAATTTTGGATTCTCTAGATACAGTACCAGTCAAAAGTTTGGACACCTATTCATTCAAGGGTTTTTCTTTATTATTACTATTTTCTACATTGTAGAATAATATTGAAGACATCAAGCTATGAAATAACACATAAGGAATCATGCACTAATCAAAAAAAGTCTTAAATAAATCGAAATATAGTTTATATTCTTCAAAGTAGCCACCCTTTTCCTTGATGACAGCTTTGCACACATAGCATTCTCTCAACCAGATTCAACTGGAATTATTTTTCAACAATCTTGAAGGAGTTCCCACAAATGCTGAGGACTTGTTGGCTGCTTTTCCTTCACTCTGCGTTCCAACTCATCCCAAATCATCTCAATTGGGTTGAGGTTGGGTGATGTTGGAGGCCAGGTCATCTGATGCAGCACTCCATCACTCTCCTTCTTGGTCAAATAGCCCTTGCACAGCCTGTTGAAAAACATGATAGTCCCACTATGCCCAGAACCAGATAGGATGGCGTATCGCTGCAGAATGCTGTGGTAGCCATGCTGGTTTAGTGTGCCTTGAATTGTAAATAAATCACTGACAGTGTTACCAGCAAAGCACCACCACACCTCCTACTCTAGGCTTCATGGTGGGAACCACACAACTGGAGATCATGCATTCACCTACTCTGTGTCTCACAAAGACATAGCGGTTGAAACCAAAAATCTCAAATTAGGACTCATCAGACCAAAGGACAGATTTCCACTGGTCTAATGTCCATTGCTTGTGTTTCTTGGCCCAAACAAGTCTCTTTTTATTATTGGTGTCCTTTAGTAGTGGTTTCTTTGTAGCAATTTGACCATGAAGGCCTGATTCACAGTCTCCTCTGAACAGTTGATGTTGAGATGTGTCTGTTACTTATTATACACTTAATACTTATTGTTATTCCAGATCCCAAAATGAGCAGCAGCTGCTGAAAAAATGAGCTCCTACAAATATTGAAATTTACATGGTTTTTAGAGTGAAATACATTGGAAAAAAGCAAACGAAAACTGCAAGACTGAACTGGAGACAAAACAAGCAACAAAGATAGTTACTTTTTCCAAAGCCTACTTTTCATAAAATTGTACAGTTATCTTAGCTAGCTGAATTGTTTACTAGTTGCTATGGACTCTCCTGGAAGAAGCTAGCTAGCTAACAAAGAATATCTAGTTAACAGAAGAAGAAAGACACATTAAGGACAGAAGAAAAAGGACATCAAAGTGAAACAGTCCTCTAAAGACACAAGAGACAATAGTACAAGAAACGCTTCTATTGCGTTTATATTCTATTTCTATAGTTTCTTCAAGGTTTCCAAGATGGCGTAGCAGTCAGACGTCCTTTGTCCTCGTCTTGTCCTGAGTATATATATATGTTTTGTATCGTTTTGTCTTTGCATATCTTTTTATATATTTTTTCTAAAAACTCAACTTCAAAACACTCTCCTGCAACCCGCCTCACCAAATGTGGTGAGAATCTGTTTTTTCCCCAAAAGTATTATTCACCTCGTATTCGAAATCGACAACAAAATCTTGCCAGAAGTTAGCCAGCTCACGTTAGTATTCAGCTAACCACGGCTAGCGGTCATCAGCTATCCTTTAGCTCGGAAAGCTATCGCCAGTTTAGTACAACGCGACTCAGACCAGAGCATACCGGACCTATTTTCTCTCCATATCCCCAGATTTCTACAGCAAGCTCTGGACATTTACACCTGGATCTGGCAGCTAACTAGCTGCTATCCGAGTGACTATGGGCTAACGTCGATTCCGGAGCAAACACCAATTATCCTGGAGCTAGCCAGCTGAAGAGTTCCATTAGCCACTCCTGGGCTACAATCACCTATCCGGACCCGTTTTACTGCCAATGCGGAGCCCCACCGGGCCTTCACGACTGGAATACCGACGTTACCTGCCCGAGGGAGTTATTCAACTGGCCCCTCCATCGCGACGTAACCTGAGCGCCCATCTGCTAACTGCGGCCCGCTAATCGTTAGCTGTCTTGAGCATATCGGCTGCTATCTGAACAGGTCTATCGAACAATCTTCTTGGGCCACTATAACTATATTGACAATTGGATTGGTTCCCTCTACCACACGGAACCCCACTAACCTACCGACGGAAACGCACGGGGTGGCTAAAAACAGACCTCCATCTTCTGCTAGCTTGCTACCCATGGCTCGGCTATCTGACTGAATCACCGTGACCCCAACCAACCTCACTACTTACTGGACCCTTATGATTACTCGGCTAAGCATGCCTCTCCTTAATGTCAATATGCCTTGTCCATTGCTGTTCTGGTTAGTGTTTATTAGCTTATTTCACTTTAGAGCTTCTAGCGCTGCTCATTATACCTTATCCAACCCTTCAGTTCCACCACCCACACATGCGATGACATCACCTGGTTTCAATGATGTTTCTAGAGACAATATCTCTTTCATCATCACTCAATGCCTAGGTTTACCTCCACTGTATTCACATCCTACCCATACCTTTGTCTGTACACTATACCTTGAATCTATTTTATCGCCCCCAGAAACCTGCTCCTTTTACTCTTTGTCCCGGACGTCCTAGACGTCCAATTCTCATGGCTTTTAGCCGTACCCTTATCCTACTCCTCTTCTGTTCCTCTGGCAATTTAGAGGTGAATCCAGGCCCTGCAGTGCCTAGCTCCACTCCTATTCCCCAGGTGCGCTCTTTTGATTACTTCTATAACCGTAAAAGCCTTGGTTTCATGCATGTTAACATTAGAAGCCTCCTCCCTAAGTTTGTTTTATTCACTGCTTTAGCACACTCTGCCAACCCGGATGTCTTAGCCGTGTCTGAATCCTGGCTTAGGAAGACCACCAATAATTCTGAAACCTCCATCCCTAACTACAACAGTTTCAGACAAGATAGAACGGCCAAAGGGGGCAGTGTTGCAATCTACTGCAGAGATAGCCGGCAGAGTTCTGTCCTACTATCCAGATCTGTACCCAAACAATTTGAACTTCTACTTTGAAAAATCCACCTCTAAAAACAAGTTTCACTGTTGCCGCCTGCTATAGACCACCATCTGCCCCCAGCTGTGATCTGGATACCATATGTGAACTGATTGCCCCCATCCATCTTCAGAGCTCGTGCTGCTAGGTGACCTAAACTGTGACATGCGTAACACCCCGGCCATCCTACAATCTAAGCTTGATGCCCTCAATCTCACACAAATTATCAAGGAACCTACCGGGTACAACCCCAAAGCCGTAAACACGGGCACCCTCATAGATATCATCCGAACCAACTTGCCCTCTAAATACACCTCTGCTGTTTTCAACCAAGATCTCAGCGATCACTGCCTGAATCCGTAATGGGTCAGCAGTCAAACGACCTCCACTCATCACTGTCAAACGCTCCCTGAAACACTTCAACGAGCAGGCCTTTCTAATTGACCTGGCCCGGGTATCCTGGAAGGATATCGACCTCATCCCGTCAGTAGAGGATGCCTGGTAATTTTTTTTAAAATACCTTCCTCACCATCTTAAATAAGCATGCCCCATTCAAGAAATGTAGAACCAGGAACATATATAGCCCTTGGTTCTCTCCAGACCTGACTGCCCTTAACCAACACAAAAACATCCTGTGGCGTTCAGCATTAGCATCGAACAGCCCCCGTGGAATGCAACTTTTTAGGGAAGTTAGAAACCAATATACACAGGCAGTTAGAGAAGCCAAGGCTATCTTTTTCAAGCAGAAATTTGCTTCCTGCAACACAAACGCAAAAGAGTTCTGGGACATTGTAAAGTCAATGGAGAATAAGAGCACCTCCTCCCAGCTGCCCACTGCACTGAGGATAGGAAACTCTGTCACCACCGATAAATCCACTATAATTGAGAATTTTAATAAGCATTGTTCTACGGGTGGCCATGCTTTCCCCCTGGCCACCCCTACCCCGGTCAACAGCCCTGCACCCCCCACAGCAACTCACCCAAGCCTTCCCCATTTCTCCTTCTCCCAAATCCAGTCAGCTGATGTTCTGAAAGAGCTGCAAAATCTGGACCCCCACAAATCAGCCGGGCTAGACAATCTGGACCCTTTCTTTCTAAAATTATCTGCAGAAATTGTTGCAACCCCTATTACTAGCCTGTTCAACCTCTTTCATGTCGTCTGAGATTTCCAAAGATTGGAAAGCAGCTGCGGTCATCCCCCTCTTCAGTTTTACGAGGGTATGTTTGGCAGCATGAGTGAAGGATGCTGTGTTGTGAAATAGGAAGCCAATTCTAGATTTAACTTTGGATTGGATATGTTTTATGTAAGTCTGGAAGGAGAGTTTACAGTCTAGCCAGACACCTAGGTATTTGTAGTTGTCCACATATTCTAAGTCAGAATCGTCCAGAGTAGTGATGCTGGACGGGCGGGCAGGTGCATGCAGCGAGCGGTTGAAGAGCATACATTTAGTTTTACTTGTATTTAAGAGCAGTTGGAGGCCACGGAAGGAGAGTTCTCATCTGGAGGGTTGTTAACACAGTGTCCAAAGAAGGGCCAGAAGTATACAGAATGGTGTCATCTGCGTAGAGGTGGATCAGAGACTCACCAGTAGCAAGAGCAACATTATTGAGTGAGACATGTATATCAACGAATTGGCGAGGGCACTAGAACAGTCTGCAGCACCCAGCCTCACCCTACTAGAATCTGAATAAAAATGTCTACTGATGACCTGGTGCATCTGTCCCCAACCAAGGAGGGCCGACAGCAGCACCTACATCTTCTGCACAGATTCTGTCAGACCTGGGCCCTGACAGTAACAAAAATAATGGTGTTCCAAATAAGGTCCACTTGAAAGGACCACAAATACAAACTCCATCCAGACACCCTTGCTCTATAGCACACAAAACTATACATTCTGTAGCTTGGCCTAAACATCAGCACCACAGGTAACTTCCACAAAGCTGTGAACGATCTGAGAGACAACGCAAGGGCCTTCAATGCCATCAAAATAACATAACATTCGACATACCAGTAAGGATCTGGCTAAAAATACTTGAATCAGTTAGAGAACCCATTGCCCTTTATGTTTGTGAGGTCTGGGGTCCACTCACCAACCAATACCTCACAAAATGGGAAAAACACCAAATTGAGACTGCAGAATTGTTTATTTTTTAAAAATATTTTATGTTTATTTATTTTCCCTTTTGTACTTTAACTATTTGCACATAATTTGACATTTGAAATGTATTTAGAGACAGGGTGTTAGAGAGGGAGAAAAGGGGTTGAGAGAGAAAGGGGATGGAGTGAGAGCGAGAGGGGTATGGAGAAAGAGAGCGAGAGGGGTATGGAGAGAGAAAGGGGATGAGAGAGAGGGGATAGAGAGACAGGGGGATGAAGAGCGAGGAAGAAAGGGGTTGAGAAAGAAAGTGGGGATGAGAGAGAGGACGGAGAGAAAGGGAATGGAGAGAAAGGGAATGGAGAGAAAGCGAGAAGGGGATGGAGAGCGAGAGAGCGTGGGGTGGAGAGAGGGAGGGTGTGTGGAGAGAGAGGAGACAGAATATGCATCTCACCATGAATCAAGTATTGATGATGCATTACATCATGTCTGTGGGGCGTCTTTACACACCAAAACATTAGCCCGGTATCAAGAACACACCGTCGGGAATCTGCCTCCTTTCATGTTCCTGTATTTAAACAAGTTCTATGAAGTTAGAAACAGAGGGTGCATCCCAAATGGCACCTTATTGGATTTAGAGCACTACTTTGTTTACTGTAAAGAGTGCCATTTAGGACGCACACAGAGAAACCTCAAAACATCCAGGAAAGAAATAAGTACAGTCTAGCAGATTAAAGCAGCTAGAGGAAATAGGTCTATCTTTTGAAGCGCTGTATCTGAAATATCTCTGAATCATTGTCATTAACAGGAGGATGGTAGGGGCCTGGAGAGAGAGAAGAGGGATGGAGGGAGAGAGAGTTAGTAAACTCAGCAAAAAGAGAAATGGGCCTTTTTCAGGACCCTGTCTTTCAAAGATAATTCATAAAAATCCAAATAACTTCATAGATCTTCATTGTAAAGGGTTTAAACACTGTTTCCCATGCTTCAATGAACCAATGAACCAATTAATGAACATGCACCTGTGGAACGGTCGTTAAGACAAACAGCTTACAGGCGGTAGGCAATTAAGGTCACAGTTATGAAAACTTAGGGCCTTAGAGGCCTTTCTACTGACTCTGAAATACACCAAAAGAAAGACGCGCAGGGACCCTGCTCATCTGCTTGCATGTGCCTTAGGCATGCTGCAAGGAGGCATGAGGACTGCAGATGTGGTCAGGGCAATAAATTGCAATGTCCGTACTGTGAGACGCCTAAGGCAGAGCTACAGGGAGACAGGACAGACAGCTGATCGTCCTCGCAGTGGTAGACCACGTGTAACACCTGCACAGGATCGGTACATCTGAAAATCACACCTGCGGGACAGGTACAGGATGGCAACAACAACTGCCTGAGTTACACCAGGAACACACAATCCCTCCATCAGTGCTCAGACTGTCCACAATAGGTTGAGAGGCTGGACTGAGGGCTTGTAGGCCTGTTGTAAGGCAGGTCCTCACCAGACATTACCGGCAACAACGTCGCCTATGGGCACAAACCCACCGTCGCTGGACCAGACAGGACTGGCAAAAGTGCTCTTCTCTGACGAGTCGCGGTTTTGTCTCACCAGGGGTGATGGTCGGATTTGCGTTTATCATCTAAGGAATGAGCGTTACACCGAGGCCTGTGCTCAGGAGCGGGACCGATTTGGAGGTGGAGGGTCCGTCATGGTCTGGGGTGGTGTGTCACAGCATCATCGGACTGAGCTTGTCGTCATTGCAGGCAATCTCAATGCTGTGCGTTACAGGGAAGACATCCTCCTACCTCATGTGGTACCCTTACTGCAGGCTCATCCTGACATGACCCTCCAGCATGACAATGCCACCAGCCATACTGCTCGTTCTGTGCCTGATTTCCTGCAAGTGAGGAATGTCAGTGTTCTGCCATCGCCAGCGAAGAGCCCAGATCTCAATCCCATTGAGAACGTCTGGGACCTGTTGAATTGGAGGGTGAGGGCTAGGGCCATTCCCCCCAGAACTGTCCAGGAACTTGCAGGAGCCTTGGTGGAAGAGTGGGGTAACATCTCACAGCAAGACCTGGCAAATCTGGTGCAGTCCATGAGGAGGAGATGCACTGCAGTACTTAATGCAACTGGTGGCCACACCAGACACTGACCGTTACTTTTGATTTTGACCCCCCCTTTGTTCAGGGACACATTAATCAAATTCTGTTAGTCACATGTCTGTGGAACGTGTTCAATTTGTCAGTTGTTCATACAAATATTTACACATGTTAAGTTTGCTGAAAATAAACGCAGTTGACAGTGAGAGGACGTTTCCTTTTTTGCTGAGTTTAGAACTCCTCTTAACTCAGATAAATATCTGGTGGCCATCAGACAGACTAGATTGTCTCATGCGCCATTCAAACTGATCTAGGACCAGGTCCCTTCCGTCCGTCAAATCATATTCATTGTGATCTAAAGGGCAAACTGATTCTAAATCCGCACTCCTACTCCGAGACTCTTGATACATACGGCCCCTGGCCTAATTTGACTGAGTATGTGCATAGAAAACGTCTGTGGTCCTGTCATGTCCATGACGCACAAACTGGAAAAGAGGATGATAGAGAGGACATTCAGAGAGAGAATCAGAATTCCATCTCCAACTTCTACACATGCATTTCTCTTTGTGTGTGTGTGTGTGTGTGCTTCCGTGCTTGCACGGGTGTATACAAGTACTCTTTAACTTTGATTAGATCACAGTGACGCATGTTCTCTATGGCAGGGTCTAGAGGGATAGAGATTTAACATTTACCATTGTAGCACACATGATATGCCAGCCAGATAGCCAGACAATAACTCATTGGTATTATGTATGCACACACTTCCCCTGGGGTCCTGAGACGGATCACTTCCCCTGGGGTCGGATCGCTTCCCCTGGGGGTCCTGGGTCGATTCACTTCCCCTGGGGGTCCGATTCTCTTCCCCTGGGGGTCCGATTCACTTCCCCTGGGGGTCCGATTCTCTTCCCCTGGGGGTCCGATCACTTCCCCTGGGGGTCCGATCACTTCCCCTGGGGGTCCGATCACTTCCCCTGGGGGTCCGATCACTTCCCCTGGGGGTCCGATCACTTCCCCTGGGGGTCCTAAGACAGATTACCTCCCCTGGGGTCCTAAGACAGACAACTCCAACACAATAAAGTACATTTTGAGTTCATATCTGACTACACAGCAAATGCATACCAGATCTTACAACGCCTGAAAATGTATTTAACATATCAGCTAACCACATATGATACAGCCATCGAATGCCTGACTGGACAGTCAATGATGTGGCATGCA
Organism: Salvelinus alpinus; assembly: GCF_045679555.1. Taxonomy (NCBI): domain Eukaryota; kingdom Metazoa; phylum Chordata; class Actinopteri; order Salmoniformes; family Salmonidae; genus Salvelinus; species Salvelinus alpinus. The sequence goes on from NC_092088.1 coordinate 78,438,764, forward strand.
ACCATTGGTTGATGCGAAGCCTGCACATCGAGTCGGGCAACAACTTGACCATTGAGGCGTACTATCCTCAATGATGGCTACCATACCACAACTCAGTTGATGTAGCCAAAACACACCCATAAAAGTCTTATCCAAAAATAAATAATATTTGCCCATAAAAGCTGTTCCAAAAATAATTATTTATGTTCAGGGAATTAACAAAACAAACTATTTTAAAAAGCTGTAGGCTGAAAATATATCCCCTGAAATAGAGTGAAAACCACATAAAAAGGCTTTTAATCTTTTATCTCTGACAGATGGACATGAATAGGAAAACAATTGTCTAGTTGAATCAGCATCCTTCCATGTTGGCAAAGTGGAACTGTAATAGAACTGTCTGGAAGAGCTCATAAAAGTGACATGAGTTAGGACACTATCATTTGTCTCCCTCTCGCTCCTCACACAGCCTTCATGCAGGTTACATGGGGTTAATTGGTCAGCGTCTGTGTGCTAATGATGGGAGGCAGAACCCAGGACTAGACAGCCAGCTTCTACATGCGACGTCACGGACGACAATAACAGTACACCACAACAGATCAGAAGCTAGCATGCAACAGCATCACAAGGAGATGAAAAATAGGGGGAGAGAGAGTAATGCTCTAATAGCCTATCTCCGAGGTCTAGTTAGCAGTTATGTCATTAACATCAACTGTATGCTACCATCACAATAAAAGCTGAATAAGATAAATACCACTTCCAGTCACAAAATGAATGTGAAAATGTAAAGCTAGTCTGACACAATATGTCAAAGTAATGGGATTAGTATCTACAGTTGAAGTCGGAAGTTTACATACACTTAAATTGGAGTCTGTTAGGACATCTACTTTGTGCATGAAACAAGTAATCTGTAAACAATTGTTTAACAGACAGATTATTTCACTGTATCACAACTCCAGTGGGTCAGAAGTTTACATACGCTAAGTTGACTGTGCCTTTAAGCAGCTTGGAAAATTCCAGAAGATGTCATGGCTTTAGAAGCTTCTGATTGACTCAAATTATGTCAATTAGCCTATTGGAGGTGTACCTGTGGATGTATTTCAAGGCCTACCTTCAAACCCAGTGCCTCTTTGCTTGACATCATGGGAAAATCAAAATAAATCAGCCAAGACCTCAGAAAAAAAAATTGTAGACCTCCACAAGTCTGGTTAATCCTTGAGAGCAATTTCCAAACGCCTGAAGGTACCACGTTCATCTGTACAAACAATAGTACGCAAGTATAAACACCATGGGACCACGCAGCCATCATACCGCTCAAGAAGGAGACGCGTTCTGTCTCCTAGAGATTAACGTACTTTGGTGCGAAAGGTGCAAATCAATCCCAGAACAGCAAAGGATCTTGTGAAGATGCTGGAGGAAACAGGTACAAAAGTATCTATATCCACAGCAAAACAAGTCCTATATCGACATAACCTGAGAGGCTGCTCAGCAAGGAAGAAGCCACTGCTCGAAAACCGCCATAAAAAAGCCAGACTACGGTTTGCAACTGCACATGGGGACAAAGATCATACTTTTTGGAGAAATGTCCCCTGGTCTGATGAAACAAAAATAGAACTGTTTGGCCATTGTTATGTTTGAAGGAAAAAGGGGGAGGCTTGCAAGCCGAAGAACACCATCCCAACCGTGAAGCACGGGGGTGGCAGCATCATGTTGTGGGAGTGCTTTGCTCCAGGAGGGACTGGTGCACTTCACAAAATAGACGCCATCATGAGGGAGGAAAATTATATGGATGTATTGAAGCAACATCTCAAGACATCAGTCAGGAAGTTAAAGCTTGGTCGCAAATGCATCTTCCAAATGGACAATGACCCAAAGCATACTTCCAAAGTTGTGGCAAAATGGCTTAAGGACAACAAAGTCAAGGTATTGGCGTGGCCATCACAAAGCCCTGATGTCTGGAATTGTGAAAAACTGAGTTTAAATGTATTTGGCTAAGGTGTATGTAAACTTCAACTGTATCTGCCACCACTACAGTTTCAAAACAAAAGGAGCACCAATGAGTCTCTCTAAAGACAGATACATCTAAAGACATACATCTCATTTCACACATTGAAGGAGACAGCTGTGTAGCACATCTCCACAACCCAGGATCTGGCCACTGTAATAACATTACAAAAGACTACATCCATCGACAGCATAGCCAGGCTGAACGGAGGCGGTCCATAACCCGGAAATTCCACAATAAATATCACATTATACTAGCTGCTAGGAGACTGAATTAGTACAACAGATGGCTCAGTTGCTGTTTGGGACGCACACTTTTCTGTCTCATTTGGGAAGAAATGCTCAGCGAATCAGAGAGGAGGATGACGTCTCAAAGCATCCTCATCTGAGAGGAAAAAAACACCCTCATGTGTAATACATTTAAGCAGATGATATTATTAAAAAGACTAACTGAAGTCAAATTTCCTTTCGTGGAGGTCAGAAAAGGTTGTCATGTCTTCATTGATATCGGTTGTGACAGTCTTTGATGTTGAAAAGGAGAACATAATAAGTCTGTTACAAATCCCTTTGGCCCGACAGTCTAGGGGGGGGATGGTAACGAGACCCGTAACATAACTCATGCAAAGAGTAACAGTGACAAAGTAACGGTGAGAACGAAATAACACAGACAACTTAATTACCATCAAACACTCAGGGTTTATTTCTAAACACACGGTAAAGGAGGGGAGCAGGAAAAGGGGCTGAGCTGGACCCAAGGAAAGAAAGAATAATCCAAAAACACCCCTAAGCTAGACTAGCCTATTTCAACAACAGCTAACTAACTAAAAATACAGTGGGTGGTCCGCCCAGTTCTAACTAGTGTATTTAACAAAGTTTACCTACGGGTAGTGTATGCCCATGGGCAACCTGTCTGGTTACCCCCTTTTCCCACCATCAAACAAACACCATAACCAAAAACAATACTCACAGGTGGGGACAAAGTGACATGTATCCTCAACCACACACGAGATCTACAGACATATGGCATTACAGAGATATTGCTCTAGAGAAACCAACTGACAGGGTTTTTAAACCAAGGGAAAGGGACTGTGATTGGGTAGGAGAAAAGGAGCAGGTGTCTTCTGATTAGCGACTGATTGATGACTGATTGGGGAATGATGATGGTCACCTGTGAGTAGGGGAGAAGGAGAGAAAAGAAACACACAGGATACACACAGAATACTTGTATCCGTAACAGTCTTCTTATGAACAAAACCAAAATATTCAGCCTTTTGGGTAAAAATGATTCCTTTGGGACAACACTGTTGGGACTCAAGAATTTAAAGGCACTTATCCAACCTTGTGCAGGCCAGGGGTGATGGCTTTCATGCACCTCCCAAAATAATTCCACTTCATAAATTGTTAAAACGAGTGGCAGTAGTACAGTTGACCCACTCTCCATTTCAGCCACAGGCTTAAATAATGTAGTCAAACTTAATGAACATTTAAGTGTGTTTTAACTCAGTCTTCTGACCAAAGTACAGTTGAGACACAGCTGGATATCTGAGCAGAGAGAAAACACTGACTAAATGTGGCTGACAAGACACTTAATCATGTACAATTAGGGTATAACTAACTGTTAGGGTATAACTGTTCAGCCTTAGGTGGTGTCAGTGTGGTTCAAATATAGTGTAACAATATACCCCTTTGACTCAAGGAGATTCATTATTGTGCCGGTGTCTATGCAACCGCCTACAGCAGTGAACTAAAAGGGTTAAGTAATGGCTTAAGTAATGCTTACTTAGGAGCCCCTAACCAACATTGCAGTTTAAAAAAAATATGAGTAAGAATAAGAAATAAAAGTAACAAGTAATTAAAGAGCAGCAGTAAAATAACAATATCGAGACTATACACAGGGGGGTACCGGTACAGAGTCCATGTGCGGGGGCACCGGTTAGTTGAGGTAATATGTACATGTAGGTAGAGTTATTAAAGTGACTATGCATAGATGATAACAACAGAGAGTAGCAGTGGTGTAAAAGAGGGGGGTCAATGCATAGTCTGGGTAGCCATTTGATTAGACGTTCAGGAGTCTTATTGCTTGGGGGTAGAAGCTGTTTAGAAGCCTCTTGGACCTAGACTTGGCACTCCGGTACCGCTTGCCGTGCGGTTGCAGAGAGAACAGTCTATGACTAGAGTGGCTGGAGTCTATGACAACTTTTAGGGCCTTCCTCTGACACCGCCTGGTATAGAGATCCTGGATGGCAGGAAGCTTGGCCCCAGTGATGTACTGGGCCGTACGCACTACCCTCTGTAGTGCCTTGCGGTCGGAGGCCGAGCAGTCGCCATACCAGGCAGTGAAGCAACCAGTCAGGATGCTCTCGATGGTGCAGCTGTAGAACCTTTTGAGGATCTGAGGACCCATGCCAAATTTTTCCAGTCTCCTGAGGGGGAATATATTTTGTCATGCCCTCTTCACGACTGTCTTGGTGTGCTTGGACCATGTTAGTTTGTTGGTGATGTGGACACCAAGGAACTTGAAGCACTCAACCTGCTCCACTACAGCCCAATTGATGAGAATGGGGGCATGCTCGGTCCTCTGTAGCTGCAACTAAGTAAACTTCCAATTATCCTCCAATATCCCACCAGCTAAAACCTACCCTCATCCCAAGTTGCGTTGTCGTCCCAGTGACTGGTCGACCATCCCTGTACACATGGATCCTAGGGCCTTTAAAAAGGCCATCTTTAAAAAAAAACACATGGCGACACCTACAGTAATGTCTCTGTTGGTAAACAGCGATCCCACTACTGCACTTAACCCTACAACGAGGAGGATGGCAGACGTGTGTGTGTGATGGCTGACGAGAGGGAATGCCAGTGGCCAGCATAACTCAATAAGAGCAGAGCACTGGGTTGAGATGATGACTGTCACAAGATGAAGGACACAAGTTCCCACTCCTCCAAATAGATTCAATTAGGGCACTTTGTGTGGACGACCATCTCGGCTGAATCCCAAATGACACCCTATTCCCTACATAATGCACTACTTTTGACCAGAGCCCTATAAATCCCAGTCAAAAGTAGTGTTCTAAATAGGGAATAGGGTGCCATTTGGGACACCTTACCAGTACAGATCAAATGATGTAACACACAATGCCAAGGGATTCCCCGCAGGCCCTATTGGCTGACAAATTCTATTAGATGATTAATGTCTGTCAAGTTTTACCACAAAAAAAACAGCTTTCCTTTTAAGTAAATTTGAGTTTGGCTCCTTTGATCAAAGGGTATTCACTCAGCTAATGTCATTTTAATAACTTTTCTTGATATATAATAACATCAATTAATGATGAGAGGAAACAAAAGGGGTAAACAGCACAGTTGTGAAGTTTACTTTCATTCAAGAGCTATCTCGAGAAACACCAAGAAGGCAAAAATTAAGGTGACTTCTTTCTTGTCTTTTACTAAACATTTGGAGTGCTGCGGCCGCCTACTGTAATTATGCCTGTGGAGATCAGGACTATGAGCCAGCGTCCTAGTCCCAGAAAGAGACATGAGGACTATGAGCCAGCGTCCTAGTCCCAGAAAGAGACATGAGGACTATGAGCCAGCGTCCTAGTCCCAGAAAGAGACATGAGGACTATGAGCCAGCGTCCTAGTCCCAGAAAGAGACATGAGGACTATGAGCCAGCGTCCTAGTCCCAGAAAGAGACATGAGGACTATGAGCCAGCGTCCTAGTCCCAGAAAGAGACATGAGGACTATGAGCCAGCGTCCTAGTCCCAGAAAGAGACATGAGGACTATGAGCCAGCGTCCTAGTCCCAGAAAGAGACATGAGGACTATGAGCCAGCGTCCTAGTCCCAGAAAGAGACATGAGGACTATGAGCCAGCGTCCTAGTCCCAGAAAGAGACATGAGGACTATGAGCCAGCGTCCTAGTCCCAGAAAGAGACATGAGGACTATGAGCCAGCGCCCTAGTCCCAGAAAGAGACATGAGGACTATGAGCCAGCGTCCTAGTCCCAGAAAGAGACATGAGGACTATGAGCCAGCACCCTAGTCCCAGAAAGAGACATGAGGACTATGAGCCAGCGTCCTAGTCCCAGAAAGAGACATGAGGACTATGAGCCAGCACCCTAGTCCCAGAACAGACATGAGGACTATGAGCCAGCGCCCTAGTCCCAGAACAGAGAGAGGAGACTGTAAACACACAGTAGGTTAGTAATTGTTCCTCACCAGCTGAGGAGTCCGGCGGTGACGGCAGACCAGGTGACACAGCAGGAGTTGGGGCTCTTGCTCTCCTCCTCATCTTTCCGACAGCAGCACAGGCAGCTCAGGTAGATGGCCAGGCAGAGCAGGTTCAGGCCCAGCCCTGCAGCCACCATACAGGCCAGGAAGATGAATGACTACAGGGAGAGATGGAGAGAGAGCGATGGAGATAGGGGGATATGGAGAGAGGGGGAGATGGAGAGAGAGTATCAGTTGTATCCATCCTAGAGGGGTAGCTCAATCATTTCCAGACCCAGGGACACATACCAGCCTGTGGTGACCTAAATGCCAGAACTGGACAGGAACCCAACATTCTCAGCACAAAGGGGGACAAACGCCTACCCGGAGGTGACAACATTCCCTCCCAAATATGCCCCCCTACACACAACTCCGACAAAACAACAAACAGCTCCTGCAGTTCTGTCGCACACTGGGTCTGTACATTGCATTACATGTAATGGATTACAAAAAATAATAATCGGTAACTGTAATCTGTTACGTTACCAGCAAAAATATTGTAATCAGATTACAGATACTTTTGAAAAACTATAATGATTACTTCGTGGATTACTTTTAATTCAGAAAGGATGTTTGCGGAAAATACATCTTTGACACTACTCTGTTTTCTCAATGACATTCAAATCGGCTTATCATGAGATACTCTACCTCAGGCGGGCAAAACCTCAAGACTTCCTTAGATTTCATGCACCAGCTGCTGTTTACAAATATACACAGACCACACCCCCTTGTTTTACCAGAGGCAGCAGATCTATCCTGCCAAAAAAAGCGTAAAACCCGCCAGCTGTATGTTATTCATGCCGTCGTTCAGCCACGACTCGGTGAAACTTAAGAGATTACAGTTTTTAATGTCTCGTTGGTAGGATATACGTGCTCAGAGTTCGTCTATTTCATTATCCAATGATTGTACGTTGGCTAATAGGACCGATAGTAAAGGCAGATTACCAACTCGCTGTCGGATCCTTACGTCACCGATATCTCTGTCTCTTTCTCCTGCGAATGATGGGGATGAGGGCCTTGACTGGTGTCTGGAGTAAATCTGTTGCGTCCAACTCGTTAAATATATTTTTTTAATCCAGTAGGGGGTGAGTCATCGCTGTCCTGATTTCTAGAAGCTCTTTTCGGTCATAAGAGACGGTGGCAGAAACATTATGTACAAAATAAGTACCAAATAACGCGAAAAAACATACACAATAGCACAATCTGTTAGGGGACCGTTAAACGGCAGCCATCTCCTCCGGTACCATTATTAACAGCAGACATTGTGAAAACAATGTCCTGAGCAAATGTCTAATTGACTTCCTACCAAGACAGCATATGACAGACCACATATTACATTATAAAATCAATGTCTACAAACAACAAGTGTGCAGTTAAAAAATGTGCAATAAACACGGATTTCTTTCCTCAGGGCCGTGGGGTAAGACAAGGATGCAGCTTGAGCCTCATCCGCTTCAACATGTATATGAATGAATTGGCGAGGGCAATAGAAGTCTGCAACACCCGGCCTCACCCTACTGGACTTGGAAATCAAATGTCTACTCTTTGCTGATGATCTGGTGCTTCTGTCCCCAACCTACAGCAGCACCTAGATCTTCTGCACAGATTCTGTCAGACCTGGGCCCTGACTTTAAATCTCAGTAAGACAAAAACAATGGTGTTACAAAAAAGGTCCAGTTCCCAGGACCACAAATACAAATGTTATCTAGACACTGTTGCCCTAGAGCACACAAATAATAATACCTACCTCGGCCTAAACATCAACACCACAGGTAACTGTGAACGATCCAAGAGGCAAGGCAAGAAGGGGCTTCTATGCTATTGAAAGGAACATAAAAGTCGACATCCCAATTAGGATCTGGCAAAACAACGCTTCAATCAGTTATAGAACCCATACATAGCCCTCTATGGTTGTGAGTGCTGGGGTCCAATCACCAACCAATAATTTACAAAATGGGTTAGGGTTTCTGCATACAGAATTCTGCAAAATTACACTGTGTATAACAAAAAACCCCAAACAATGAATGCAGAGCGGAATTAAGACTATACTTGTGATCAAAGTCCAGAAAAGAGCTGTTAAATTCTACAACCACCTAAAAGGAAGCAATGCCCACACATTCCACCACAAAGCCCTCACCTACAGAGAAATGAACCTCGAAAAAAAGAGTCCCCTCAGCAAGCTGGTTCTGGGGCTCTGTTCACAAACACAAACAGAGCCCACATAGCCCCAGGACAGCAACACAATTAGACCCAACCAAATTATGAGAAAACAGATAACTATTTGACACACTGGAAAGTATCAACCAAAAAAACATAGCATATTGGAATGTACCTCTGACCCTAAACAGAGAGTACACAGTGGCAGAATACCTGAACACTGTGACTACCCAAAATTAAGAAACTCCTTGACTATATACAGACTATTGAGCGAGGCTACCATAGGCAGACCTGGCTCTCAAGAGAAGACAGGTTAGTGTCCACTGCCCACAAAATGAGGTGGAAACCAAACTGGGCTTCTTAACCACCTGACAAATGTATGACCATAGAGACACATATTTCACACAGAATTTGAAAACACCTCAAACATTGATAAACTCCCATATCTGCGAAATACCACAAGGTGCAATCACAGCATCAAGCTTTGTGACCCGCCGCCATGAGAAAACGTCAACCAGTGGAGCACAAACAGCATTGTAAATACAACCTATATTTTTCTGTTTATATATCTTCCTCTACTATTCATATTACAACCAGAGCTGATAATAACACTTAAAGCATGTAGATTTTTTCAACATTTTAAGTGCAATATTTACAGTTAAATTCAAATAGTTTTTGTTGATGATTTGTGTCTTCTCAATTTTGTTTATTTCACTGCTTTGACAATGTAAACACGTTTCCCACGCCAATAAAGCCCAATGAAATTGAATCGAGAGAGCGGGAGCGAGGGAGATGGAGAGAGAGGAGCGAGGGAGGGAGATGGAGAGAGAGGAGCGAGGGAGATGGAGAGAGAGGAGCGAGGGAGATGGAGAGAGAGGAGCGAGGGAGATGGAGAGAGAGGAGCGAGGGAGATGGAGAGAGAGGAGCGAGGGAGACAGAGAGAGAGGAGCGAAGGAGATGAGAGAAGGAGTGAGGGAGATGGAGAGAGACATTTTATATTTAATCTCTTTTAGCATTTTTTCGGTTTGCATACTGATTAGAGGTCGACCGATTATGATTTTTCAACGCCGATACCGATTATTGGAGGACCAAAAAAGCCGATACCGATTAATCGGCCGATTTTTTATGACAATTCCAACAATACTGAATGAACACTTATTGCCTGCTAACCTGGATTTATTTTAGCTAAATATGCAGGTTGAAAAATATATACTTCTGTGTATTGATTTTAAGAAAGGCATTGATGTTTATGGTTAGGTACACATTGGAGCAACGATACGCACCGCATCGATTACATGCAACGCAGGACACGCTAGATAAACTAGTAATGTCATCAACCATGTGTAGTTAACTAGTGATTATGATTGATTGATTGTTTTTTATAAGATAAGTTTAATGCTAGCTAGCAACTTACCTTGGCTTACTGCATTCGCGTAACAGGCAGGCTCCTCGTGGAGTGCAATGTAATCAGGTGGTTAGAGCATTGGACTAGTCACTGCCAGACAGAAAGCCCAGACAGCAAGTGGGATTTGTTACATATTATCCCTGTCTGTCTGTAGCCATCTGTCTGTTTACATACTGTGATGTCACCTGTTCTGTAAAACTATTGAGGGCATTACAGTTAGAGCTGTTCTGAATGTAAGCTCATAACCATAATAAATAATAAACTCAACACCTACAGTAAATATACATACCAGGCTAGTTATCTTAATTCCTCACACCTTTTTGCACCGTGATTAATACCCCCCCCCCCCCCCCAATCCTCCACCTCCATCTGTTGAGGAGTGAGGGAGGGATGCTTGATGCCTCATTTCCCATTTGACGGCTACATGGGTGAGGCAGGG